>NW_004567105.1:45803253-45832482 GCF_000260355.1 Condylura cristata
GAATATCCCATGGAATGAACTATTGCCACACATAATATTCAGCACAGACATGAAAGTACATGCTGCATGATCCTATTTGTATAAAGTTAAGCAACACCCAGACATTATTAATCTATGAAGCTAGAAGTCAGGATAGTAATTACACTGGGAGAGGGGTTGCCCAGCAGCAGGCACAAGATGGCTCACATGCTCATTTCATGGTGAAAATTCATCAGGCAGGAGATATAAAGATTTGCACATTTTCTCTAAGAATGTAATGGCTTGATTAAAAGTTAACTAAAAATTTGTTTTAATCTGCCCATTCTTAAAGATTACTCCTTGACAAACTCCTCAATGGTCAGCAAAAAGCACTCAATCTCAGTGGGATGCCACTTCCTCCTCTAGCTCCCATATTATAATTATAAACTATCATCGTCATAGAGCTTTTGTATCTGTTTACCAGTGTACTATTACACCATTGAACACATGGACAAGTGCAACTCTCATGATTTCCTATAAAGTACTAGATTGTTGTAGCTAATAAATAAATATGGATTTGAATGACATGTATTTCTCCCTTTCAAAGCTAGTCCATACTTCTGAGTATGTTCGGCTCATGCTGCACTCCTCTTTATTTTTATTGTTATTTTATTTACATACATTAAATTCACCTTTCTGTGTGTAGAGTTCTTAAGTTTTGAAATACACAGTTTCAAGGAAGAACCACCACAAACAAGATACAGAGCAGACCCACCATCTCTAAGCACTTGTTGGGTCACCTTTTGGAGTCAAAATGTCACCTGTCTATGTTCCCCAGAACCACCTATTTATGCTACTGTAATTTTGTCCTTTTTGAAATTAAATGTAATCAGGTAAAACACAGATCACCTGTGCTGCCAAGATATCAGTAGTCCATTCCTCGTTGTTCCTTTTTAATATTTCACTAAAGTACAGCTTATTTATTCTGTTACTTGTGAAAGAATATTTGGGCTACTTCCAGTTTTATGATGATTGTGAAAAGACTGTTATACATTTTTATGGGATTTTTTTTTTTTTTGGAAAAGGATATTTGCAAATGATTTACCTAAGATAATACAACTACAAGTGATTTTTTAAAAAGGCATACACTTAAAAAAAAGTTGTCTACTGAGAAAAATAGGAGTTGACAATTTCCTCCCTTACCTTAATAAAATTCAGTTCACAATGTATTTTCCAGCTACCTTTTCTATATTTAGTGAACATTATGGGACAGATTTTGGAAGTACCCAACTAAAGCACTTTTCTGAAGGCTGGTGTCTTGTCAAAGTGACCCCATGGCCACACTATAAATAAATACTGTGTATGTCCTGACCTATGTACAGCTCTTCATCAGTGCTATATACATAAGTCATTATGCCCTGTCAGCCTCTGCCTTTCATCTGACCTACTGGACTTACCTGTAATGCCCAGAGGGGATGACAAGTAACAGGCCCAGCACTCAAGGGCTCAAAGAATATTCGAGGAAAAGGGCTACTTCAACGATTATGTGAAGGGGTGGCTACAGCTTGCATTTTTTTTCTGTTGATTTAAACACAAAAAGCATATGTCCAACTCCTTGGAGGCAGAGTGCCCACATCACGAAATTTCCATTAGCTGGCATTTCAGGGTGTCTGTCTGCAGAGTCTGAATCACTGCACTGCCAGGGTTGAAGCCACAGGAAAAAGAAATGTCCAAAAACAACACTATGGGGAAGTATCTGAGCTACACTGCACCTGCTGCCGTGGCTAGAGAAAGCACATTGATGTTAAGCTGTTGGACCTCAAAGTAGCATGACAATTCTTTCTGTTTGCTCTGAGGGTTTTGATATCTCCATGACACTCACCAGGAAAATCATGAGAAACTCACCTTTCAGCCCTTTCAAAAATTAAGTCATAATAATAAAAGTAGCTAATTATGGAAGGTAGGCTACACTCTTGCATGAAGCATTCTACATGTAGTACACCTAGTTTTAAGTCTTAGTTAACAACCTTCTGACCATGATTTTTTTTTTTAACCAATGAGAGAATGAGGTTTTTGGAGATTATATAATTTTCTAGAGAGTATGCAGAGAAAGCATTCAATCCAAGACACAATGTGATCCGGATCTCATATTCTTAGTCCAGAGGTTATACCATGACAAAACCCTCTAAGTATGTTCATTGATCCAGATACTCAAATTTATTATATAAATTCTAGGAAATAAATATTAATTAGTTATGCCCTTTCCTCTAGATGTTTATTACTTAGGAGAGGATGGAAGATCATGAAAATAACATCTAAAACTCATATGAAAATTACAGATTCTCTTTTCAGAAAAAAAATTTACCTAGGCACAGACACTCAAAACTCAATTGAATGCTTAGGCCATAGTCTAGGAATCCCTGGAATGCTATTTGTTGCAATGGGCTTTAAGACAGGGTCAAAGTATTATAGGAACTCAAAAGAACAAGCCCAGTACACCAAGGTTCTGAAGATTGACAAGAATTCACCAGTAGGAAGGAAGGGGAACCTGTGATGAAGAGGTACATGCTTCAGTGAGATGTGGGCAGAAAAAAGATCTAAAGAGGAGTGAAACAGGTGAAGAGGTAACAGGTCAGTGAGATATTCAGGGAAGAGCTCCTTACTTGTAGAAAGAGTGTGGTGGGAAGGAGGAGTGAGCCCAGGCTTTAGGCTCAGAAAGAACTGGATTCAAATCAAGGGCCTCCCCATCATTAGCACCTGGTAGGAAATTATTCAACCTTTGAAGCTTCAGTTTCTACATCTATAAAATGGAAGTAAGAAAGGCTTGACCCTGTAGACTATTATGAGGTGATCCAAGGCTTGATATAGAAATGATGTGAGCATTCAGTATACTGTTGCCACTATTATTCACTTCATCATCAGCACCCTTGTCACAATGGTTTCATGTAACATGGCCTCATAAATGGAACTTCTACATAACAGTACCAGAGCTAAACTCCTTTGGTTCCTGTTTGGGCCAAATTTATAGTCTAGACATGTGAGGTACTAGAGAAGGATCTTTGCCCAAATAAAGCCCCAGTGTAAAAAGCCACCTCTCAAAAGACTCTCCTTGTAAACACCCTATTACTTATTCTCATTAATCACATAAAGATGTGAGAAGTATGCTACAAGAGAAGGGGGGAAACAAAATTGACAATTGTGATATAGGTGGTTTGCTTTGTTTTTCAACATCACTTCTTTTAAGTGAGATTAGAGGTTTCTATGAAGAGTTTACTAGATGTTACATATTAGTGTCATCATGATCATGTCCATAACAAGAATCTGAAAACATAAATTCTCACAAAATCTTTCTGCACTCAGTTCATCTAAGTTTTGGTTCCTATCATGAAACTACTATGCAAAATGGTGGAAAGGTACAAAATATTCTTTATCATTGGGTTTTCATTAGTATTTTATTTTAAATTCTGTATGTGGTCTAGGAGATAACATAAAAGTAATATACTGTTTTCCATCAGTGAATGTTTGAGAAAATGTGTGGATAATATGTTGTTTTGATTCCTCAGCCATGGTAATAGAACATTCATGAAATCTTTGCTCTTAAAAATGTTCCATGGCCAGCCAATATTTGCCAGAGTGATAATATCATGCAGTCAGCGCTGGAAAAATTCAGTCATGAGAAACAACCATTCTCATCTTCCCCAGAAAGCTGGCAAGGATATTTCCTGCTCTCTGCCATCTAATTTGACACTGTCTACAAAAATCACAAGGTACCCTAACTTTAAAGCACACATATGAAAATGGAGGAATTCTAATGAACCTCCCTGAAACCAATAGGCTGTTCCAAATCCACCAAACTTCCTTTCTGCTTTAAATTAGTTCTCCTGCTAAAGCACAAATTAAATGAGCTCATTCCACCAAAGATGAATATACAGAGTAGGAAAATCAACTGTCTAAAACAAGCAGTAAAGGAATTTGTTCATGAGTTAGGAACAGCAGGTTGAGGCTGAGAACAGGATAATGTTGCTAGCACATCATTAAATGTGAATGTGATAGAAAGAGCTAGCAAGCTGTAGAAGAGATGGCTATGGCAATTTGAAAAATGTCCACAATCTTATCAGAATCAAAATAAAGATTCGCGTTGGGAAAGAGCTCCAAAATGGTTTTTAGAAAACCCAATGAAATTCCCAAGACACTGAACCAAACAGTTTCAGGTATCACACAAGAAAACTGGAGAAGTGCTGAGTTTCAAAGTAGATCTTTCTCTCTTTCCAAAACTTGTCATTTGTGAATGAAACTTCTATCAACAGAAAGGATCATCCGTAATAATGCCAGTGACACATTCCATTAGCCTACTTCTGTTTTCCTATTTCTGTTTCTATACTCAGTAGTCACTCTTTCCTATAAGCAACAGATCCTAGGAGTTAAGAATACAACCCCTGCACTCAAATTACCTAGATTTACCACATTAATTCTAAGCCTCCATTTTCCCCATTGTAAACTAGTTTAATAACTAAATGAGTTAAAGCAAGTAAGACATTAATGCTATGTATGATTTTGCTATTATTTTAGTCTTCTTAATCTACAAAGTGTGTCTTTCTTCCCCCAAAATAGGCAGACTGTACTATATCTTTTCAATGTGGCTCCAACACTTATGAAAGAGTTGAAAACATATGTGCTTTGATTTTGGTCATCTCTAACATATTGGTTAATCTCCTGCTATGAACCCATGGGTACTCTGCTAGAAGTTGGGACATACCAATACAACAGCTATAACAATGAAGACATAGTCCCTACTTTCAGGGTAGCTCCAGTGTCTTTCAATAGTCACTTGAACTTGGGGAACTGCTCTCTCTCCCAGTCAATGAAGATAATAACCCAGGTCACTTCTCGGGTCATAATAATCCCTTATTAGGCTTTGTGGATGTGTATTGCTAAACACAGAGAATGTGGATCACTATTTAAAAAAAAAAAATTCCTTGTACGTCTTCAAAGCTGGCCATGTTCCTTACCATAATCTATGGAAGAGTGCTAGATATTCACTCAACTAAGACTTTCTTTTGAGGTGCTTTATATGTTTTTGTAACTATGTGTCCACCAGCTAATTGCACAAATATTTATGGAATACTTATTAACAGCCAAAGAACAGACTAGACCCTGGGTAAAGACTACTAAGAAAAGCATGGTCTTTCTCCAGTGTGGAATCTTACCACTTTAAAGATGAGTTCACAGACAAGGTCTAGAGAGCAAAAGTAAATGACCCAAATCATACGATTAGGAAAGGCAGGTCCAAAAATCATGTCTAAAGCCAAAAAAGCATGTCTAAATTCCCTCCTCAGTATTTTATTCTTGCCTCTGACCCTTCAGTCTGCATTGCTCTTCCTCAAGTACCTGCAAAGCTTATTCTTCAGTTAGCTAACTCAGATCTCTGTTCAAAAGGAACCTGAGAAGTGAGATCTACCTATCACCCTCAAATTAAGTAGGAACACTGACTTCATATTCTGACTTCATATTCTTCTTCATAGCACTGACCACACCTATCATAATATAAACTCCAATAGCCAGCTTTATTCAGGTTCAATCCCTAGCACAAGAATAGTGTCTGGGACAGAGCAGTGTTGGGAGGCAGGGATGGGAAAAGGTGGAGAATCAGACACAAACCAACCCAATGCTGAATGTTGGCGACTCTTGTTAGATCTTCAGATTTCTCATGGGATTGTGGAAATCCTGAATTGTCCCCCAAAACTAGTGATTGCACATTTTGGTAAATTCAGAGTTGCTCTCAACATTACTGGGGCTGCACTAACATCAAACAATAAGATTGGGGTCAGCAGGTCATCAAACCAGTAACAACCATTGTTTTCTCCATCATTTCTCAGAAGCCACAACACTGTCATATATAGGGACTGACAATACTTTCTCAAGGTCTTTGCAGTGGACAAACCACAAGAAGATCATGGTTTATTAATCTTCCATTTTAGAAATTGAAAGAATTGCTTATTCTAGCTTACTTAGGTTTTGAGTTAATGTAAAATCACAGAAAGTCAATGAATCTTAAATACAAGACATTTACTCATAGTGTCTGTGAAGATTATCCAAAAAAAAGTCACAAAGAATTGCAGAACTCTAGATGGTACTAGAATCAAGTAGACTCTAAAATAGGTCAGAAAAAGGGCTGAAATCGTTTGAAACCCTTGCCAAGCAAAAAATAAAAATAAAATGATCTGAGGGGGAGAAAGAAGTCATGCTATTTTTACTTTATACCTGACTTCTCAAAAGAACTTAAGGCCATTTATGTAAAAGCACACAACACACCAAGATAAAAACAACAGAAAACTAATATATACAAGTAAAGGAAGTAGGATGAAAGAGAGAGAACCCAAGAAAAACAATAGCAAGGATATTAGTACACAAAATACAAATAAACACATTTTATATTTCCTAGTGGTGAGTTGTAAATGTTTTTAAGCTTGGGGTAAAAAGTCCAATGTCTCCAGGGGCTGGCCTTTAGAGTAAAGGAATAAGACAAATTTAAAAGCTGCTGGTACTACTTTAAAAAAAAAATGGCATTACTTTATTGAATTTCATTGCTGACATGGAAACAAGTCCAGTGTTGCCATAATTGGTTTGTCAATAATATAAAAATTCAAACACACTAGTGCAAAATTTCCTCATTTTCCAGTGATGGCAAGCTAGTTTTACTTTTGGCTATAAAGCAATTAAATGTGTGGGTTAAAGACAACATTGCTTGTGACCATAAAGAGGAAGAAGACCTGATCAGTTACATGACTAATTATATCCATATAATATAAACCCAAAGTGTGTAGAAGTACAGTCATTTGCGGTATCAAAACCAGAGAGACACTTCTCCAAAGAAGTCTTCCTAAAGGGAACACTAACACATTCACAAGACAGATACCCCATACAATCAGAATTCACTGGGGTCTAGCTTATAACAACTTTTAACACCAGCCAGGAGAGTAATAATAGTATATGAAATTTAGTTTAACTAATCTAGGAACAAAGGTGGGGGCAGGGAAAATTTTCAGAGACAGACTTCTGCTCACTTAGATTATTTCAGGTATAGATTTTACAGTAGATATCACTTAATTGTTTTTTAACCAAAGATCCCTTTGATAACTGTAAAATTCACATGCCTTTATTTTGTGTTATTTGAAAAATCAAAGTCAAAACTACTTGGAAAATGAGTTTTCAAATATTTGCATCATTCCTCAGTGTTACAGAGTATGCAAAGCAATGGAATTCATCCTTCAGACTGTAATCCATAAATATCATGAGCTCACAGTATGATTTGAAAAGAATTGAGTAGCACCATGTTCAAGGTTGGGTTCCCTGACCAGAACCTGGAGTATGGGATTCTATGGGGATAAATTCAAGGTCATTTTCTTTATTGGCCTGTGCATCTGGTACTGAGACTGAACTCTGTGATGCTGAAAAGCCTCGAATGCCTCCAACCACTGGCCAAGGAAGAATACACAGGTAGAACCAAATGTTTTTGCATAAGGAACATTGTTCTATATGTGTTCAAGGTCACAAACACAAGGAAAGTCAAGTTATAAGCCACACAGCAATGCTTTATGGAATCTTTGGGATGAGTGACAGAGGTTAGATCAACACTGGACTCTTGACATACCAAAAACTAGTGTAGTTTTATTTCCTTTATCTCATACTTCACCCTGTATAATACTTGTTTTGAAAACACAAAAATGCTGAAACATGATTGATACATTAGAGAAGAATTTGAGCAGACACGGAATGAATTCTGGTTGCTTGAGAATGACTTTGTACACAAGAAACACTAGGCAAAACACAGATAGCTGCAAAATCAAGCAGTGTAGGAAAACAGAAAGTGTATCAACCTTAAACATCTCCTGGCCACATCAGTTTATGTGTGTCTGACAGCACAGCCATCCACTTCTGCAGCTACCACTTTCCATCCACTGTCTGGTAAGCCTCATTCCACCCTTCACAGTAATTTACAATCTACAGTCCTTCTCATACCCACTCTCCCACACAAAATACCCATTTTATTGTATTTATATACTACTTAGCCATTTAATAAATGCAAAGCTGTCCACTGTTTATACTGGGTTCTTTATCCAGGAAAGTTTTTGACTATGTTACTGGTGAAGTTTTAGAGTGTGGGGTGCTGCTATTCCTATTTGTCCTAGAGACTGTGGTATTCACTACAGGATTTTGCATTGCCTGGTGATTTTTTTTTTTTTAGAAATATTAGGGTTCTATACAAAATGTCATTTGAAAACATGAAGCTGGCTACCATGTAAGTAGTACTACTCAAAATCATCATGCTGCCCAACTCCAGGAGGAACCATTCACATTATATTTGATATGCATCATTTTTATTACAAATTAATTAACTTAGTATTTCATTAGAAGTTGAGTGAAGTCTAAAATTTGCCATGAAGGCAGAAGCTAGGAAATATAGGTAGAAGTATAGGTATAAGTCAGGTAGGGAAAGGATGCCCCAAGCCCCAAATCCATTTATCACTCTGATTAACAATCTCAGTCCCCCACTCCAATTCAATTAAAAATGGAATGTTCACAACACCATTATAACAGCACAATAGCAATGAACCAAAGCTGTGTAACAAAAACTCAGTAGACCTCTGTAGCCTAGGAGATGCCACAACAGGCCCGGCCAATGAGCAACAGACACATCACAGAGAAACCAGAAGGGCAAATCCTCACTCCTTGCCCTTTTTATCACTATAAACATCACTGCTGTGGTTAATCACTCGGGACCCTCTTTCTGCTCAGAGAGCTTTCCTGTTCTCCTTCCTACCTGACAAGCAATCTCTTCTTTTCTGAGACTTTGGCCTCAGTGGTGAATTTTATCCTCACCAAAGAAAAGAACTGAGGAAGAACACAGCCCAGGATCCTTGGTCTCAAGGCCTGGTCCCCCAAAAGAAACCGATTCAAAAGTACTGTACTCCTAAAAATGCATGTGTTCACTTTGGAAAAATTACAGGACACAAGAAAAAATGTAGAGAAAATAAAAATCACTCATCATCTTAATTTACAAACACACTGCTATGTTTCCTTTCAGTCTTTATTTATTTATTTATTTCTGTATTACAAAGGTACTACTGTTCCTGACCTTTGGCCTTAACTTGGCTTTAAAACTGACCTATGCTTCTAAATCAAATAAATTTACTTTAAAAAAAAGTCAGTGTCCAAACTGACTTAATCTTATAACATTAATGAGCACACACTACCCTATCACAGTTCACACTATGCTCTCTAACATACAAATCGGAAAAGTCAATAGATTATGCTCAATCACCAAGAAAATCTCTGGAAGTTTCCAAATTTGGCATAGTTGCATCATTTCTTGCCCTTAAGATAATTACTATTTTCATTGTAGTTCTAAGATTTGTTAAAAATATAAATTATATAAATAGCACATTTGGAAAAGAAAATGGACTTGAATTATTAGTCTCCTGTAAATTACAGCTTCAAGAACTACATTCTGCCCTTTTATCTGTCACCTTTTCAAATATTGTATCACCAAAATTAACTACACAAAACAGAGCTCTATTTGAACATTTCTAAGTAGTAAATACACACATTAAAATATCATGGAGACTGCCTACTAATTTTCTCTCTTTATTTCATCCAGGAGAGTTATTTTAAGATTTGAATTTCTTTGTGAATATGGACTTGCGAGTTTAGTAAGCTATGGAGAAGATAAAAATACAGTTATATAGGCATATGTAAATAAATATCAGTGAATATGTTTGTGTACATATGTACATATACTAGGCTCAACTATGTGTATTCTTGAAATTTCTACCCTATGATATATAAAAAATAACTGTCATTCTATGTATAAGTTAAATTCCCTAAGTAGCAACATGCAAGCAGGAGTAAAAAGATATTTGGGGTTGCATTCTCTCCAACTCTCTGATGAGATAGTAAAAAGCACTAAGAAAGAGGCAACAGGACAAAATCAAAAGAGGCAAAGTAACCAACATGCATACCTAAAGTAAATGATAATTGATTACACTCTGGTCTTAAAAAAAAACCCTTATCTAAGTCATTACTCAGTTTCCAAACCAGAGGAGGGAGAGATGGCTGGAAAAGGAGACAAGGTCACATGTCAGGTACCAATCTATACCACATTTTATCTCTTTCTCTCTCTTTCTCTCTCACTGCAAGATAGTGGTTTAATTATTTTAACCATTTCCAGGTAGTAGTTAATTAAGCTTTTAGATGAGATTCCTGTCCCTTTCAAAGTACCTCTATGTGTGACAGAAAGGAGTCAGTATTCCAGCTCACCCCAGGGAATAACGTTTTCAAACCTACCAGCAGTTCACCTTGTTTTACCCATAGAAGCATTCCTAGAAAGGAAATATTTGAAAAGGGGTGAAAGAGTACCCATAACTTTTCTACTTATGCAAGTCTAACAGCAGGGAAGACACATCCTGGCAAGGGGGATACTGAAAGAGAGGTCTGAACTCACCAACAGAAAGCAGATATTTCTGCAGTCCTCATGTTTGATCTTACACTCTACTACATAATATACCCTTGCTTGTATCAGCAGGAGAAAGTCCTAAATGAAAGTCCTAAATGAAGGCTTATTGAGACTTTGCTAACCCTGTACTGAATATTTAAGTACTACTGATGGTCCAGAGACATCAAACTCCCTATTTAGATAGCCCTTGGCACTAGGCTTCAGACCCCAACGGGTACATCTATGTGGTCAACACAGCACTAAAGACATGGGGCTTTCATGTTTAAAAGTCCTAACGTGAATGTTTGTCGTTTGTCATTCTTTAAGAAGTCAACTGTAATTCCCTCCCTCACTCATATCTATATATATTATCAGTCCTTCTTGAAGGACATTTAAAACAGATCAATTCTCTCATTTATGGAAGATCAGATGAACCAAAATTTTTGAGATGATCAGCCTTGCTCCTGTGCAGTTTCACTGCCATTTGGAAAAGCTCTCACATCACAGTCCATTGCTGTGTGGAACTAAGGGGAGGGAGAGAACAGTCCATCCAACCTATGGCTGGCAGAGTATACAACTGAGCTCTTCTAAACCCTCAGACTGGCTTCCTCTGCACCCTTTACCATTTAGAGCTACTCAAACCTGTTATTCATCAGTGTTCTACAAAGATACAAAAAGATAAAACGCTTCGCTGTGCTGGACTAGACACTAGCAGACAAAAAGCAGCCACAAAATGGAAACTGCCTTTTAAAAGTAGCTATGGTTAGACATTAAAGATAATCACATGATTTTGCTCCCCCATACTGTAAATAATGAAAAGGAGCATTTAGTCAATGGGAAAAAGCAGTTTTCATAATTTCATCAGTAATTACTATAAAGCTCATTTATAAGAATTTAAGGAAACTTCACTTTTCCTGACCTCAAGAACCAGCAATTGAAGCCAGGGACTTATTCTAATTCTGAATGTTCTCCAGAGCCCCATTTAAAAGGAAAAAAATAAAATGAACTTCGAATTGACTGATGCATGACATTGTTTTAGTTCAACAAAAATGTGCAGCTTGAAACCATTATTACATGTCATAAAGCATCAGTAATGCCATTCAGCAAAATTTAAACCATTTTTAAGGTCATAAACAAGCACTAAAGTGTGCTGCACTAAATTGTTGGGAACATCATCCTTAAAAGAAAGGGTGACAAAGGCTCTGGCTCAGTCCCCATGCTCTGCACGTACCAGCTACAGATCACACATATGACCTTTGCCATTCCCTCTGCAAATTCCTTCAGCACTTGGATATTTTATTCTAAAAATTAGGGAGAGGTAAAACAAAGTCACAAAAATCTAGGAACACTAAAATACGCTGGCTATCTTAAATGTATTTCTTACAGCAGAAATGCAGGCATTATTAATTTACAGATTTCAATGCAAAAGGCAACTTGTTGAATCTTCATTACTACTTATGTTTTAAACCCAGAAAAGCAAAATCAGACTTACCTTGGGAAGCCATCCTAAAGGCTGACTCAGAAAAGTAGCCTGTTGACAAGCCAGAAAACAGCTTCAAGCCAATACTCCACAAACTCACTGGTTCAATCCTCCCATCCAACTACTAACCCCTGCTACTACGTATGTCTCTGGCTTTTGTTAAAGAACTTCTGCAAATATACAGTGGATGAGTAATCATTTAGACTTCGTAAAACATGCCAAAGCCATCACCAATAACAGTAGTTTCATTGACTCATCACATTTTCAAGAGCTTTTAAAGTGAAATTAGTGTTTTTGCTGATATAAGTCCCTGCCACCAGAGCACCCACATACTGCCCAAAAAGCATTCAGCTGCCTGTGTGTGTACAACTTTTTCTGGGTCATTGTCAGCAGTCAGTAGTTTTGAGCTAACATGTAAAAGGTATAGCCTGGCTGACAACTGTCTTTCAAAATGACCACTATTTCCTTAACAAAACAAAGAAAAACCTACAGCTGATTCTGCTCTCCTTTCTCTTTCACTGAAAAAAGGCAACAGTTTTATTGTAGTAATAAGAAGACACTGAATATAAAAGAATCATTAGTTAATCGTACTGTCTCTTCCAACTCTTCCAACAATTTCCTCTCAGCAGTAATCATTGTGGAGTCTAAAATATATCACTCCACCCTCCCCCGACCACACACACATGTAGTCACTGCACAAAACTCTTGAAGGGGGTCAAATTGGTAGTGAATGGTGCCAGGATTTTGGTGGTGGGTGTGGAGTGGTATATACATTTGTCAAGTTGTGAAGCTATACATGAAACATACAGATATTAGAAACCAATGGCACATCAACATTTTTTTTTAATGTAGAAAAGTTCCTAATATTCACCAAGAAAAATAAAAGTTCTTAGGAATTGATAGGTCAGAATTTTTCAGGTTTTATAAAGATGACAAAGTACATACACAGTAAAATATCCCCCTGAGATCAGAACACAGCTTGTAATCAAGTGCATTAATGTTTCTGCCAGGAAACATATGAATATTCAACTAAGGAGGATAATAAAGACTATAAATAGCTTTATGTCATCTCAGGTCAGATAATTCTGCCAAAAGAGGTATTTCAAAAATCTCAATATTCAGAGACACCCAGAGATAAACCTTTGAAGACTTTACTTTTATTACAAATGTCTATGATAGGATTTTGACTTTATACATTAATAAAATTAAGTAGCTCCACAAATAGTTCACAAATAGTTCAGTATAAGATGTCCCACATTAGAGAGAAACATTTTGAAGGATATGTTTTTTTAAGTATTTGAGATATACTTTTAAAATAACCCTCACGGAGGTTTATTTCTACTATAGTATTGGTGTTCTGTATGTTGGGTGTTCTACTGGTAACCCTAGTAGGTAGATGGCAGTGCACAAAAGAGCCACAATGCTTGATGTCACAGACCCTTAGTCTGGGGCTAGAGATGGAAAGAAGCTGAATTGGTAATAAATAGACAAACAACTCTACATACAGCATAAGGAAAGAAATATGAAGGTAACGGATTGGCCAGTAAGATGGAAATAAAAAGGAAAGTGTATTTAAAAGGTTGTTAAGGAAAGGCTTGTCTACAAAGTTAATTCTGAAGGGAATATCATGTTGAAAGGATAAAAACTCCCATGAGACTGGGACACCTTGCACAAGGCCCAGCAACAAAGATGCCCTGGAATGTTCACAGCAGGCCAGGGCTTCACCTCTTTTGGCTCGCTCTAGCCTGGCTCTGTTCCCTAAGGGGAAAGAAAGGAGATAACAAGAGGTATTTACATTGATGATCTATGGCTTACTCCCTGGTGGATACTCTGGCAACCACTATCTGTCTACAACCTCAAGCCAGAAGTCGCCCTTCCACCAAACCTGAATGTCTCATCCACAGAAAATGAAATGATAGTTATCGTTTTCAGTCTCTGTGTTTTATTATTATTTGTCATGCAGCAATGCTAACCAAGTGCTGGCAAGAATGAGGAGCAACCAAAAAATCCCAGACACTGATGGTGGAAGTGTAAATCGGGGCAACAGCTCTGGGAGACCCCAGTACAAGCAGTATCATCAGTACTGCTGCAAGTGGCAAGTCCTGGTTCTTGCCAATTCCCACAACACAAATCCCCTTAATCTGCCAAATTTGCAATGCCCCCTCCACCAATTACCTACACAAACCACAGAATAATCTCTTTTTTTTAAGATTAATTTATTCATGCATACAAGAGCTGGGTTACAGGCCAGAAGTATGGGGATGAGAGGATTCACCAGAGACAGAGTGGGGAACAGAACAGCTAGATCTTGCAATACACTGATGAGGGGAGCAACAGGCAAGAGAGGACAGGTCTGCTAGGCCACATGGGTCACCTCCCTGGCTGGGGATTGAACTGGTGCTGCAATGGCTGCTGATAGCTTCATAGTGATGAGCTTTTAACCCCTTGTGCGATTAGGGAAGCCACAGAATAATCCTTTCAAAACTCACTTTCCACCATACCATTTTTTTCTGCTCAAAAAATCCTCCATATACGCACACCCATGTATATGTTTATAGAGGTAAATTAAGTATATATATTTAATAACACATGCTGATTGATCGATTGTAAGACTCAAATGTGAGAAGCTTTACTAACCTGGCACTGAAGGAAAGAGGGTGGAAAGCAAATAAAGTAGGCATTCCAATTTACAAGGTGGCTCCTTGAAATGTCCTCCAAAAAGTAAAGCCTTTGCCAGAAATCGTGCTTGTTGTGAAATAAATATGTGGAAATACATCTCAAGGGCTGAGACAAGTTACCTACGGCTATCTATTCATACTGAGATTGCAAAAGAGACTGACTGCAAAATGATGGTAACAACGAACATCACATAGCACAGCAAAGAATGGTAAATCTGAAGGTTTCCATTGCACAACAGGGGCAGAGAAATAATTTATTCCACCGTGGAAAAGAGAGAGGAAGAGGAAGAGAAAGCAACCCTTAATCTTCTCTAGAATTTTTTGCTAATGTCATACTCTCTGATCATTATCTAGAACAATATAATTAATGATGCTAATAATGGGAGGGAGGTATACTAACTGCAATAACTGCCATTTATTCTTTGCCTGCGCATGAGCAGATATTATGCTGAGTCTTAAGATACTTATATTGTTATCAGCAGTACTATGACAAATGTTTATACCAGACACTGTGCTATCCACTTTACTGGCGTCATCTCATTCACACTCACAGCCACCTTGCAAGATTATATATTATTATCTCTGTTTTATGGAGGAAGATGGATAGGTCAGCTAACTTGCCTTAGGCTTTAACCAGGAATTCTTTAAAGGTCTAAAGGTAAAGTAAGATTAAGCAAACAACAAAAATCAAAAAGAAAATACCTCATAAGAATACTTGAAACATGGAAAGAAAATCAAAGAGATGCACTGAAAATCAGTTTATGACAATCTAAAACTGAGATTCATGAAATTATAAACAGGATGGAATGCAAAGAGAAATAACACAAGGATTCTCAACTGAACTGACCAATTTAAGCTCTATTTTGTATACACTAAAAAGGAGGGTCAGATCCCATATCCATTCATTCATTCATTCACCAAATATTTACTAAATACCTACTCTGTGCCTGATACTGTTTGATATGCTGAAAATACATAAATGAAACAAACAAACAAAAAAAAACCAAAAATTTCCACTTCTATGGATTGTAGGATATACAAGGGATGATAGTAATTAAAGGTAGGATCAGATTAATGTTATAACATTTTAATATATTTAGTAAAGTAATAAGATTCATTTTATATCTCCAAACACAGTGGTAATTTTATATTAAACCATTTATAAAATATAATCTTTATGTATTTATCTTTTATGTTCATATATCTGCAACTACTAAACTTATTTGCACTTGGGTCATAAGAGTTTCACTTCATGTACTCTTGGTTAGTTAACATTATCTACTTGAAAATTATACATCCTACATAAAATTTGATTGAATGTAACTTAAGACCAAAACTGACATACTACCCCTCTAAGAAAAAAAAGTTTATCCTTTCTGGTTTTTTTTTTTTTTTTTTCATTAAAATAGCTCCAGATTAATGAGGGATTCTACCTAATCTTTGTAAATCATCCTTCCTCTTAAAAAAGAACCTTTGAAACTATATAAACATAATCCTGAAATCTTTAGTCATTCACAAAGTTTCCTTAAGTCAGGATGAGTTAATGATTTTCCTCAAAGTCCAACTAAACCTGCATTCCAGGGAAAAATATGCTTGAGGCTGAACATGGAATCAATACTGACTGATTTACTCATTAGCTGGCACCCATGCAAGTAATCCTAGCTTTGGGCCAATTGTAAATAAAAGCAAAGTTATTCTTGACCATATTTATAATGAATTTTTCCAAGAGTAGACCTGCCTCAGTATTTCAAGTTTCTATCACATCATCTGACAGAAGGAGTAAATATTTATTGAGTTATGGAATGAAACTGTTAATGTCTCTTTTCTTCCAGGCTGTAGAGGTTACTGATGTTCAGGTGGCTAGGTCATTCATTTGTAGCCTTGGTCTTCTGCCCATCTTATGCATGACCTGTTTGTAGGCTCAGCGCTACACTGATGTGAAAATACATAATTTTTTATGAAACCACTAAATAAAACTAACAGAAAAAGAGAAATTAGGAATCATATCCCAGAAATCATATTTTCTAATTCAATGAAAATGTTTAAACCAGGAATGCATTGCCCTGGGGCCAAGCCCCTTGCTCTTGACTGTAGCTTCCTCTGTGTGGGGTGCATTTCCCTCCCTCTGACCTTAAGTTTGGCTTTGAGGTGTTGGGGCCAAGGAAATGTAGGTGACATATGTCTCTTCCCAGCAGAAGGTCTAAGAGTTAGTGTGTGGCTCTTCTTTCAGCTCAAGACAAACTTCATCTACATATATTACACTGAATAGTTTTAAAATTAGAAAATGATGCACTCACTCAAGATTTTTTCCACTTGATACTCTTGATGTATTTAGATTCAAATATTCTTTAATAAAACACACACTGTATTTCCCTTAGCTTTATAAGTCTTAATGCAAATATAACAAAAATCTGTCATTAGAGATTTAAAAATTAATAGATTGGAGGAGGGATGGAGAGGAGCAACAAACTAGGATTCAAAAACCCTTTCTTGGTGTATTCTTTTGTTGGCCAATTCAGTGCATACACTGAGGGAATTAACCTTACCTAAGGTCAGCTTCCCTCCCCTCCCCCACCCCCCCCACAAATGAAGGGATCAGAGCAGATAATCCTCAAGGCCTCTCTTTCTGATCTTGTCAGAGTCTTACACTTGTCCATATCATATTGCTGCAACATTCACACGGAAAAGGGGAACAAAAGAGCAACTTCTTGCAACCTATCACATGATACAGGGTAGAAGGAAACAAGTTTGACATGTACATTTAATCAACTTTTGATTATCAATGTAGATATTGCAGCTCTGCAAACAATCCCCAGCAACTGAATTACCACTAGCCACGGGGTCCCAGCAGTAGCCTTGTGAACACATCCTGAACAGCTCCCATAAAAGCAGAATGGTCAGTTTGTCAGATAAAATCTTTTGTGGATTTTTAACTCTAGGTTCACCATAACAAATAACCTCCTTCTTTACTGCCGATGATCACAAAATTCCAGAATTTCCTAAGTCTTGTTCACTTGACCAGAAGAATGAGGGAAGTATATAATAGCATATATACATTCTTATTTCATGGTCCTCTGAACAAATCCATCAGAATAAACAGTCTTACCAACTTGTTTTTTCAGTGCACACACAGACTGGAATTTTATTAAGGGGACCCAATACTAGTCTGGGCTGATTCAAGAGAAAGAACCACACAGTAGTTAGAAAGGAGAAAGTTTAATAAAAGGAATTATTAACTAGAGCAGAAGTTTGGCTAATAAGGTGCAAAACAGAAACCTAAAAATACAGGACTGGCAGGTATAAGGAGCAACCACCAGTCACAGGGCTGACATCCATGTCCCAAGAGAGAACCAGCTCCTCAGGACTCACATTGAGGTTGTGTGTGGTTCATTGGATGGCATGGGATTCAATGCAGTGATGTACCTGTGGAACTCACTGGAATCCATCCTCTTCAGTCACAGAGAAGTATGTCATGAGAGGCAAACTGGACATCAAGGGAAATTACTATTTACTATGCACAGCTCTGACCCCCATGTAGTTTAGGATCCTAGTCCTGGAGAAATGCCTACACTGAAGGGCTGGCCTGGGTGAGGACAAATCTACCCGCACTGCAGGAAACAAACAATGGGGATGTCTCCTACACCACAGGAAGGAAAGGCCAGAGAAGTCACTGTAGAAACAAGGTAGGCACACACCCCCATTCCTCCTGCGCTGTCTCTCCAGCGCCCCCTTCTGACAAAGCTTAATATCATTCCAGCTGACAAAGGGAAGCCTTTGCAGTCCAGATCCATTTTCACAGAGCAGAGCAATAGAGAATGAATTTGGACCTGAACAGCAATATACAAATAATCAGCACAGACTCTAAAGCAAGAAACTGCAGTAAATTCTAGTATCTCAACACTTTCAGACATGCCACAGATAGTAACATATTCTTGGTGAGTAGTACCCTGGCTGCAGATGACAAAACTGATTTAGAGGACAAAATCCTCTTTGTTAAAAGATGAATATAGCTGATAACAGCACGAATAACAGAACAGTGCTCTAATACTTCCTTGGTTGCACCTAAATCTTTTTTCATTTAAGTTTGTACCGAGTCATTTTTTAGATGGGGCCTCAGCTGGCACAGGCATCAATAATATCAAACTTTGGACAAAAGATGACAGACTTTGAAAACCTCTTATTATGCCACAAATAATGTTGCTCATATTTTGACCTTTGCTTATCCATTTACATGAATGTGGTCACTGTTTCGTATCAGGCTCATTTCAGGACTGTGTATGTTCAGAGTATATCTATCACTGCCTTTGTCCAAGCTCTGGGCACTGTGCTAAGCCAAAATTCAGGCTAGAGAGTATATCTTAAACCAGAAAAGAAACAAAACCCCACTACTCGTGAGGCTCAAGAGAGCAGGGTGAAAGGGCAGATAGTGTCACAATGAATTCCAACAGGAAAGATCCAAAATAAAGGAAGGAAGCAAACACTTGGCAATAACTCACTTTTGTGCAGATCATAAAAGCCCAGCTCATTAAAGAACATCAGAACTGGTCCCTCCCTGGTGGCACAGCGGGTAAAAAGCTCAGCACTAAGAAGCTAAAGCCACTTCAGCATGAGTTCGATCCCCACTCCAGAGGTGATCCATATGGCACGGCAGATCTCTTCTGACCCACCTGCTGCTCCCCTCATCAGTCGACCTGTTCTGCTCTCCACTCTGTCTCTGGTGAATCCTCTCACCGCCCCTGTACCTCTGGCTTGTACCCCAGTTCTGCATACATAAATAAATTTAAAAAAAAAAGAACATCAGAACTAAGGAATGAGCATGACACTAAAAGAAACAAAATAATCACCATCAATATTTCCAGAAGGAAAAAAACAAAAAGTGTCCAAGATTAAAATTCAAACCTCAACTGTACACTGCACACACAACAGGGTGTAAGGGCACCAAAAAGCTGATTAGCCAAGCAAGGATGGAAATGAAGACACCTTATGAAATCCAACTCAACGGATTCGGGAACCCAGGGTGAAACATGAATTTCAGTTGAGGCAAAAAAGACTGGGGCAAAGATATAACACAGCAGGAAATTACATTGAAAAATAAACAAGGATTTGGTGTTTGTGTGTGGGCGGGTAGGGTGGGGGTAAATTCAAAATCTGGAAAATCACTTAGTCATCATTGCACAGCACAGTCCAAAGAGGAAGAGCAGTGGGAGAGACACAAATTCCTTCTGTGCTACCCTGGCATGTCTTCAGTTGTTTTGTCCTTGCAGGACTTAATTTTTTAGTAGATTTCTGTTTGCTTTGGTCAGATGTGGCCTTTTCCTTTCACAAGAAGTTAAGCTCCGTGAGGGTAAGTATCTCTTTTTAACTTTATTTCCCCAGTATTTATTCCAGAGTTAGAATGAACCACTCAAGAAATATTTGCTAGGTAATTAACAAAATCCAGGAAGGGAAGTTTTTATTTGATTATATCCCTAATGGTCACATGTTCCTACCACATTCTAAACCAAGGACCAGCAAATCTTTTAGGTCAAGACCCAGACAGTAAGTAGTTTAAGCTGAATGGGTCAACACATGGTCTCTATTGCATGCTCCTTATTTTGTTGTTGTTTTTTAACCTTAAACACCTGATAACTTTTTTTTAATAATATGTTTATTTTACATCATTTTGTACCTTTTTCCTTCTCAGTTGTAATCCCTGTGCCTGATAATAAGTTTTAATCATAAAAAACAGTCTTAGTTCTATGATCATACATGAACAAGTGGCAGACTAGATGCAGACTGTATTTTACTAATTCCTATGGTACACTGTCAAATATAGATTCAGAATGTAAGGGGAAAATAATAAGCAAGCACACACACACACACACACACAATGAGAACATCTAATTTGTATTTTTTGTCTTCATTTGTAGATCTATCCTGTTTCTATGGGGAGAATTCAGGATCAAATATTAGCCACGATGGCTACCTATGTTTTTTGTTTGTTTTTAAGTAATAATATAATTTGATTCTATTGAGGGAAAAGAAATAAAGTCAAGAGACTGAAATAACAAAATGCAACATAAGCAAATTGAAGACCACAACAGAGAGGCCACCATGAATCCCAGAGTCTGGCTTCCGCCATCTCTCCTATTTCCCATACATACGAATTAAATTTTAAGTTTCATCAATCTCATTAGTTTTTCAGACATTATGACTCAAGTTTAAGGGGTGGGGGAGAGGGCAGTGACCCACAAAACAAAGACTCCAATGTCTCCAGAAGCTGAGAAAACTCCAGCATTGTTAGGGCAGATACTATTTATAACCCATTTAATGTGTACGCTCCTGAATGCATTTTCTGTGGAGGCTCTCCGACCTACACTGCTAAATTCCTGACTTTAGTGACGGTGAATAAGTCAAGTGCTACGCTGGTGATTAAAGGGGGAAAAAAATGAACCCTTCTATTATTATTTTATAACGGTTGGCATCATGTGACAAAATACCAAGGTCCCTGCTTTTGACTCACCTTTGAACAAGAGAGTGCTTCGTTGCTATGAGTTTTGAATTAAAATACTGGAAAAATGTAAGGTTGGAAAATACCCTAAAACGAGGTTGAAAGAAAAAAAATCATGGAAAACCCCATTTAACATTTTTCCAGACACACACACACAGAGGAATAAATGCTAAGCAATTTCATTGACTGAGTACCCATGACCTGGAATTATACACATATTCTATTTCTATGTTTACACTTTTCTCTTACTGTACCACGGCAGGGTTCTTTATGAGGTACCTTGACATTCTGCTGCCTGAAATGCATGGTACTGGGCAGTCAGCACAGCAACGAAACTTCTGCAGTGATTGATTACCATGGACTCTGCAAGCACTGCACATTACTTCCATCCCATTCATGGATCGCAACCAAATTAATTTTCTCCTGTGCCAATTCTATCACATCCCCTGGGTTTACAAAGAAGTTTTACCAGGCCATCAAAACCCAAAAGACACTTAACATTTTCGTCCTGGCACAAACTTAAAATAGAGTTTAAAAATAAAACAACGAGAATAAATTTTTAGTTCTGCAAAGCTCTTAGTTTCTAGAAATGTCTTTTACACCTGAAAAAATAAGTCCCACTCTAGCTTTATTGCTACATTTAAACTGCAAGTTACTAACGAAACTAACTTAGAAAAGCCAAGATTTTAAATCATATCTGACCTCATATATTTCAGAATAAACAGTCATGTCAAAGTGAAAATTGGAGGCCTCCCTGGTGGCACAAGGGGTTAAGTTTCAGTACAATCAAACTATCTACAGACAGAGAGCTGGCCCAGATGATGCAGCAGACCTCTCTGGTCTAGCCCACTGCTCCCCTCAACAGTGTATTTCAGTAGATCTGCCTGTTCTACTCCCTACGCTGTCTCTGGTGAATCTTTCATATCCTCCCCTCCACTCCCTCACATCACTGGCCTACACCCTACCTCTTTTATGCATAAATAAATACAAGTAAATCTTTTTTTTTTCCTTTTAAGTGTAAATTGGATAAAGCTCCATGTATATTCCTGGTAAAAAGTCTCCCTTAAGCAGAATTCCCAGCAGAAATATAAAGTGAGTCGTAGATACAAAGTTAAATTTTCTAGGAACCATGTTAAAAAGAAAATCAATTTTCCCATTCATACTTATTTGGTACAATATACCCCAGATATTTCAATATTAATCAATTAAAAAGTAGTAAGATGTTTTACTTTTCTTCATACAAAAATTAACTCTGACATACATTTATACTTACAAGACATCTCAAAACCTGGTCTAGCCACATTTCAAGTGCTTAATAGCCACATGCAGCTAGGATCACCATCTTAGGCAACATAGCTCTAGAGACTTCTCTTATGCTTCTTTGAGTTTGTTCTTCCAACTGGGAAAGTTCTAGAGGTACTGACAAGGCTATCATCAGGAGAAGATATTCTGAGAGGCATTTCAACTTCTTGAACAAGTTAACACTTGGGCTTCACAGTCTGGCATAGCCACACTTCAGGCCATCTGTTACAATGGAACGATGCCCGCCCAGAAGAAGTTACCAGCTTCTAGAAACAGACATGCAACCACAGCAAGAAGATTCTCCTAGCTTAAGCAGTTCCAAATTCTGAACTTCTGAACTTCGTTTCCCAGGTGCTACATCTGGACATTTAGCAGGGCTTTTGAGATACTGTCTTTGAAATTAGTACTTTTGAGATACTGTCTTTGAAAGGGGAGAAAACAAGATTGAACCTTCTTTAGGACAGGCCTTTGAAGAAGAAGGTTACAGAGACACGAGCCAATGCTGAGACACAGCGCCCTTTACATGGCATTAAAGAGAAAATAGATCTTGACTTTAAAATTCCAATTAGTGTGGACTTTTATGCCCATCCCACCCTCAACTCAACCACCAGAGTTGCTTTTCTTTAACTATTATAATATTTTAAAATATGTGTACAGTTTTTCTTGTTGAAGATGAATCTACTTGCTAGGGCTAAGGAAGGTTGGGGCTAGAGGCTGCCGCCTTACACTTTAAATACTTTCAGTCCCTTTCTGTCCCTATACATGTGCTACTTGTAAGAAATTTTAAAATTGATTTAATTTATTTAAAGAAAATTAACCTGTTAATACAGATACACACATTGCATTCTTCTGAGTAATCACTTTATTTCCCTGAAAAACATTGAACTTTCAGTCTAAATCCTCCAAATTTATGTGAAAATATTCATAAAAATACTCATAAAGACTGCATTTAAATCAGTATCTTTCATTGACAAAATTAAATATCTAGTGAGACTATATCAATCATAAGTTCAAACTACTTCACTCATGTGAATTCATTCAACCAGTATTTATTTAGTACCTATGTCATACCTGACATTATATACATTCTTCTGAGATGCTGGGGAAATGGAAACACACATGGTCTCTACTTAAGGAAGCTTAAAATGTAGAGTGGTTCAGCATTAACCACTCAGTAAGGATTGTAGAAAGTGCACATATATGGAAAGCATCCATAAGGATTTATATCCAGAAACACTGAAGCCAAGATCTGATGATGCATATACAGGACTCAGGTGGAAAAACTAAGAGAGGAAGTCATAGACAAAGGAACAAATGACATGGAAATGTCTAGAATGAAGCCAGGAAGTGAACAGGAAAACAAAAGACAAAAAGTTAAGCATAGCTGGAATACAAAAAAACGGTTAGTTGATGATGGGAGAAACACAGAGAAAAAAGTTGGGGCATCCTGGGGTCCCTGAGTTGTGTGTACTTTGTCTTAGTGATTAGAAGCCATCTCAAGGTCTATTTGAAAAGCTGAGAAAACAGCAGATTAGATCTAGTGCATAAATTGACCCAGAAAAAAAGTACCTGCATTTTGATTACCAAAATTTCAAAACAGGTAGAACACCACCAAGTTTTATTCCAACAATAATATCCAAAAATCCACAGAAAAAGAGGTATGCCTGTCCCCTAAATGGAACTTCATAGTCCAGGATTCTCCCAGAGTAAAATGCACTGTACAGTCTTGTATACACACCCCTGAAGATAACTTTACATAAGGCACATCTATTGTACCCATAACACAGCAACTTGTATGTTTAATTCAGTATATTTGTAAATATACCTGCATTAAATAAGGACTATTGTAGGAATAAAATAGGATTTTTTTTTACAGCTTAACCTGCTTTTATTCTTTTCAGGCACACCAAAAATGAAATATAGTAAACATGCCCATGTATACATCACAGAGTTTAAGAAATAAAACATGTATTAAAATATAACAGGCTGCTGGGCCTCCCTGGTGGCACAAAGGATTAAGTCTCAGTATTATTAAACTATCACCAGCCACTGTGAAATGAGTTTGAGCGCCAGCCAGGGAGCTGACCCACATGGCATGGCAGACCTTTCCTGACTTGGTTTTTTGCTCCTCTCAGCAGTATATTTCAGTAGATCTGCCTGTTCTGGTGCTGACTCTGTCTCTGGTGAATTCTCCCACACCTCTGGCCTACAGCCCAGTTCTTGCATGCATTAATAAAAATAAATCTTTTAGATAGATAGATAGATAGATAGATAGATAGATAGATAGATAGATAGATAGATAGATAGATAGATAATTATGTATATGCAATCTGGCTGATTTCTAGAAGCATTTTGTACATCATCTTCAGGAATTTGTTCCTCCTACATACAAATTATATTACAAGCATCAGCTCTTCTGCCTAACAAGTCTGGACGTAGTCACTGAATTTGTCTACAGTCCTATAAGCAAACAAAAGTGGAAAATGTCTATGATCCAAGATTCTCCTGGATCCGATTATATTTCTTTGGCAACTGCCTCACAACTTGCAGCACACTGACAACCTAATATAAGAATAGCTTCCTTTTTTATTTCATGTAACAGCCATACATACTTTTCTTTTCCATTGCAATTAATAATGAGACAAAAATACATGAAACAACAGTTTTCAGTCTTTAAACAAAAGGCATAAGATAACTGTGATCTCTGAAAGAAGAGAAAAGCACTGATGAGTCATATGGCCACCTAAGCTTCTGTCTAGAAGGACTTTCTGAATTGCAAGTCAAAGAGGAAAGCCTGAGCAGAAGATAACAGTCTCAGCAGTTGAGAAGGAAAGGAATTTGGGGAGAATGAGGTGATTGGGCCATAGGGGTCAAAGTGTAAACGAAGGGGCTAAGCAAAAACGAAGAGTCAGTCTTTAGATATAGCAGCAATATGCGGAGGATGAGCAAAAACTATCAGAGAAAAAAAGGATATCATGAAAAGACCATGTACTATGAAACTGTGAGCCGAAGAACTTTCAGAACTCAGAAAAGGCTAGAGACATTCAAGTTCCAACCCACCAAACTGGACTGACTTCATTAAACAACTGTAGCTTTCAGAAGAGACTCTGAAAAGACCACATCTTGGGAGTAGGACAATACTAGGACTACAATAAGGCCACTCTAGATAGCTCTCAGAGTTTAGAAACAACCACAAAAGAAACAAGTTGATCCCAGAAAGAACCAACTGTCTGCCAGGACAAAATTTAACACTTCGTATAAATATAGATAAGAAAAACGAGAAAAACAACAGCATAACATTAACAATGTCTAACATCCAATAAATATTACTGAACATGTGGGCAGGAAGGGGTTAACATGATAGTCCTGAGTTTCATAAAAATAACTGTTTTTAAGACATCGGACTTCCCTGGCTCTAAAAAGATAGTCTCCAAATCCATGGAATATCTGCTTTATTAGAGTGCCTTACAAATTGAAGGTCTTCAGTGACAATATTTATTGTGAACATCTATTATGCGTCTGAAGCCTTGGATAATGCTGTACCCACTTACCAGAAGATTTTAACCTTGAAAAGCTTGCTCCTGTAGAGTGATTTAGAGTGAACACTTGTGTTTGCTAGAGAGACAGTCTAGTTTTTGCTAGAGGTGGAGTCTTGAGCATCCAAAGCCAGTTATACTGGTGCTAAAACACCAAGGCTCGGGTGAACTTCTCCGGTTGGCACACACTGCATGCATGGCCACATACTGTTACCGGGAGAAGTACATGAATCCCCACTTGCTGCACTGGGGAGAGACACCTGTAACTTGCACTTTGCTTCTATAAGCACCATAGGATCATAACTGGCACCACTTTTTTGGTGTGCAGAGGTACCAACATTTCAAGCTACACACAAAAAAAACCCAGCAGTTAAATTGACAGCTTAAAAGTTATGGAATGAATAAGTGAATAAATGATTGATGAATGAGTCAATACTTTGGTTTCATCTTCTACAATATACCATAAGGTTAAGTCATTGGACTTTTGAAGTATATTTGGGAATATGACCAATAGCCTACAGAAGATTCATTCTTTAAGAGGCAAATCAAAAAGCTGCACCATCACACAATGACCTGACTAAGGGTTTGTAACCTTGCTCCTAGTTTCCATGAGCCAACTATACACCTTACACCATCTCTCCTATGGACAGAAAGCCAGATGAAACAATAATCAACCATAATATTGAAATGCACCTAATATCTTTCAAGGACACTAAAAGCCTCGTAGCCTTTTATTAAGTTTTTGTAGTTTCTAAAATATACCTAAAAAATAATAAATTAATCTTCCCCTTTCCATACTCTGTATCAGAATTTTTTATCTATGATCCGTAAGTATTTTCAGTTTTTGTTCATAACATCAAAAGGGAAGGGAAAGGACACTATTTAAAAATTACTGGTTTTCCACCGAACTCTGCTCCAACTGCTAATATGTTTTTTTGGGTTTTTTTAAAGAGTAATATTGCACACTCTACTCATATGTTACTGGAAGTAAAACTTCACACTTTTTTTTTAATAACATAAGAGTTTATTTTTACATCATTTTGTACATTTTTTTTTATCTCAATTGTAATCCCCGTGGGTTTCCCATCACCGAGTCACCCGTGTGCCATCACCATAGTCCCGTGCACTTCCTTCCCCTCAACCCCCGCCCCGGTTTTTGATCCCATTCCCCACTCCACCCCCACAAAATGTCTCTGGTATATGGCTGTTCATTATTCTTATTATTTTCTCGCCTGGTCCATTATACCCCTGCTATGAGAGAAACCATCCGGTATTTTTCTTTCTCTTTCTGGCTTACCTCACTAAGCATGATCTTTTTCAGCTCCTTCCAAGTTGCTGCAAAAGACATGTGTTTCTTTTTTTTTGATTGCTGAGTAACAGTCCATTGTATATTATGTACCACATCTTTTTAATCCAGTCATCTACTTTTGGGCACTTGGGCTGCTTCCATGTTTTTCCAATTGTAAGTAAAGCAGCAATAAACACCGGGGTGCAGGTATCTTTTTCAATCAGTGTTTTTGTGTATTTTGGGTAGATACCTAGGAGTGGGATTGCTGGGTCATAGGGAAGCTCCATGTTAAGCAAAAACTTCACACTTTTTAAGAAATCTCATTTTTTGGGGAGATAGGTAATTCTAAAAAAACTTCACAATTCAAGAAACTTGTGGTCCAATATCTGATCTGTGAGCAGTATTTGATGATCTTTGTTTTCCATTAAAGCAACAGAAAACAATTTGAAAGACAAGGAAAAAATAGCCTAGGTCTTTACAGGGACAGAATCTATCAAAAACCTCTATACCTTTGCCACTAACATAAACTGAATTTATACAAGCTTTGAGAAAGGAAATGCTACCAATGGCCAAATATACTGGGAAATGTAATAGCACTTCCTAAAGAGAGAATTATTCCACTTGAAGTAAATGCATAAATGAAGTAAAAAGTAGGAAAGATTTTGTATACATTCTATTTAATGACTGAGCCAATCTTCTTTTTATCTCACCTTATCCTTTACTTAGTTACCTGTGTCAATGAAAAGCTGTCTTCAAGAGTAACATAGAAGAATGAGAAAATCTTATCTGAGATAGGAATAACGGAGTCCAAATATGATGTGTTCACAGTAGGGCCAATTCCTGACAGTTCCAAGTTCTTAGCACCCTTACTACTGCAACCCTGAAGCTTTCCTATGGTCTATCAAACCCACAGAGTAGGAGACAACAAAATGACTTTAAGATATGCCACTCACGGACAAGAAGGAAACTAATGGAGTTAACCATTTTGTGCATGACCCAATTCTTACTCTTGCTGAATATAAAAAAAAACAATAACTTTATCATTAATGAACAAAACACAGAACTCTATTACCACTATTCTCATAAGAACTTTATGAAAAAAAAATCCCTAAAAATATATATTAGAAAAGATATGAATCAATTTAGGTAGCAAATAATTAGAAATTTTAAGAATAAAATGATCATTGTGAGAAAAATCAAGCAAATTAAAAGTCAACAAAAGAAGGAAATTAAAAGTTGACAAAGGAAAAGAAATATCCCATTTAAAGTCAAATCAACATTCAATACCATGGACTTGCAGGCACATTTTATAACTCTTCTCTACTATTTCTTTCTCTGAGAGTAAGCACCTAAAAACTCATATTCTCCAAATATCTGTCAGGAAGGCACCCCCCTCACTGACATACCCTTTACCTTTAAAACAATAATCTAATTTTTCACTACACCATCCCAATAAAATTGCACCATTCCCATTTTAGAAAACTCTGGTAATGTCAAGCACCTTGGATAAGGTCACTGAGCTATTTCAGGACAGAGCTGAGACTATAACTTACTATCCTCATTCTTTCTACATATCACACTATTTTACTTATTCTCCTTATCCCAATTCTATTTTTATTATTGTTCCCTTTGTTACTCTAAAGTTTCTACGAACCTCATGTTCTACTAAAAGCATTTGAGGTTGCAAAGGACAGGAACCCAATGAAGAAGTGCAAGGAGGGAGAAATAAGGAAACAGCAGGCAATATCACAGTTGCACAAGGACAGGATTAAATAGAGTTGGGAACTGGAACTGGGACAAGGTCAAAGATAAAGGCTCCTCCACATCTCTTTCATGAGCCACCTAGGTGCATTTCAATGAAATCCATGCCTCACCTCACACAGTCATTCATTTCTTTTTTTTTTTATTTTATGATAGATAGATGATAGATAGATAGATAGATAGATAGATAGATAGATAGATAGATAGATAGATAGATAGATAGATAGATAGATAGATAGATAGA
>NW_004567105.1:45832582-45907437 GCF_000260355.1 Condylura cristata
GATAGATAGATAGATAGATAGATAGATAGACAGACAGACAGACAGACAGACAGACGGACGGACGGACGGACGGACGGACGGACGGACGGATAGACAGACAGACAGACAGACAGACAGACAGACAGACAGATGATAGATATTTTACATCATTCTTAATTTTGTACATTTTTCTTATTGGTTATAATCCCTGTGGACTTCCTACCACCAATACACTCATGTGCCATCACTATAGTCCCATGTGCTCTTCCCACCCCAGTTTTGATCCTATTCTCCTCTCTACCCCTGTAGAATGTCCTGGCTTATAGTTGTTTGTTGATTTTCATTTTTACTTTATTACAATTACCTTTTTTCCCTGATCTCTTACACTCCTGCTATGAGTAAAAACATCTGATTTTTTTTTCCTTTCTGGCTTATTTCACTAAGCATGATCCTTTCCAGCTCCAGCCATGTTGCCGCAAATGGCATGATTTTATCTTTTTTGATTGCTGAGTAATATTCTATTGTGTATATGTACCACATCTTCTTGATCCAGTCATCTTTTTTTGGGCATTTGGGCTGACTTCACATCTTCCCTATTGTAAATAGTGTAGCAATAAACATAGGGGTACAGGTATCCTTTTGAATTAATGTTCCTGTCACATGACCATTCATATCTACTTTGCCGTCCACTCACACATACATAGGCCAACTGATTCAAGCTCTCTACCCCTTCCTCATTCTTCTGCATAACAGATTGCAATAATGTTTACATCTTTATTCAGATTCTTGCAAGAATGAGTTAACTGTATGTTGGCCAGTTGGTAGCCTTGCAGGATTTGCTTGGAATTATATTGCAAATTTGATTCACTGCAGGGGAGAGAGCGCCAAGGCAACAGGCTAAAAAACACTTGGCAAGCATAATTTATATATTGAGGCACAATTTAGCACATGCTCATATACCAAAATGCTAGTAGTGGAAGGCACCCTCACGGAATCTTCCTCCACTCCCTTACCCACCCATCAACATTTCGCAGATGAGAATATGGAGATCCACGTGGTAAAGTAATTTACCTAAAGTAACACACAGATGCACTGTGGCAGTTATGCCTGCATTCCACATAACCTGGTTTTCTGAATCCACATATTTTATTCTGAAACCTATCACAGAGAATTTGTTGAGTTCATAGTTGATGGTACAGCCCATCTCTCATATCAAATTATATATCTATAAATAACAAATCTAGGGCCCTCCCTGGTGGCGCAGCGGGTTAAAGCACAGCACCAAGAAGCTAAAGCCACTTCCGCATGAGTTCGATCCCCGCCTGCTCCGGAGGTGACCACATGGCGTGGCAGACCTCTCCTGACCTGCCCGCTGCTCCCCTCAGCAGTGTACTTCGTCCATCTGTCTGTTCTGTTCCCCACTCTATCTCTGATGAATCCTCTCACCGCCCCTGCACCTCTGGCCTGTACCCCAGTTCTGTATGTGCAAATAAATAAATCTTAAAAAAAAAAAAAAAAAAAACAAATCTAGCCTTAACAATAATGTTAAAATACTCCTAAGATATCTCTAACTTTAAGCAGTAAGTCTCAACAAGGCTAACCATTAAAAACACCTTACAGGTTTATAAAAAAAAAAAAAAATACTAATGTCTATGTCCCCGCCGTAGACCAATTACACCAGATCTCTGGGAGGTGCCTCCTGATAATGCTATTTCAGTTTTGTTTTTTTTTAATCTCCCAACGGTCAGAACTGAGAATCACTGCCTTAAAACTGTAAGAATAATGTACAATTATTTCTACATAAATCTTTCAACATCACTACTTCAATTGAAATTCACTATAAGTTCCCTTTAATCTCAACATATTTTAGAAGACAAGTTTCAGACAATTAGAGCTACCATTTATTGATTACCTATAATGTGCATTACAAATATGGATTGTGAGCTCCAGGGAACAAGGACCTGGTTTGGTTTGCTGTTCTATCAACGTCTTGTACAGTGCCTGTACAGCACAGGCACATCAGAAACATCTCTTGAACAAATAAATGAGTGAATAATCTTCTGTATCCCTCATAGTGGGTCTTCAAGATAGGCATTATTACTTCTTGGTCATTAATGAGGATTTTTAAGCTAAGAAAAACTATAACAGATTGTAAGTATATACACATATATATGCATGCTTACAGTCTGTTCTAGCTTATGCAGATATGTATATATATATGAAATTACACATATTTTCAAAGCCCAAAATTGATACATTAAAAAGGTATTTTGAACACAACCTCTAATATTTAATTTCAAAATTCATACACTGTCACTAAATAAATTTTGGGCTAAATGAGTTTATACTGATCAATAATTCAGGAACTCTGCCTATGGCAAACACAGTTTACATGTAATCTACATATCCAGTTCATAATGTGAGGTTTTAAGACTTGAAAGGAAAAATTAACCACATTTAATCTAGAATATGACTCAATTCTTAGTAACAAGTTGGCAAGCAGTACTCAAAGTCACTGGAATTATCCCTAAATATTTGCATTGCTTATTCTCAGTATGAAATCCTATAGCTAGATAACAAATTCTGTACTTTTGAAAAACAACAATCATTTTTTTTAGCCTGCCAAAGGCAGGCTCAGGATGAAGGAACAAAGGTAGATGAATCTACTTAGAACAAATGAAAATAACTGAAAAGGGAATATATGGAACGTAGAAATGAAAATTTCTAACAATATGCTTTTTCGCCTGCTGTCAAGCAAAGAAGACTACTAACAGAAAGTGAATCTCCATTTATAAACTGAGTAGACATTTTATAATTTGCTAGTTTAAAGAGTTGAGAGTCAGAAACCCATGAGTTTCTGACTTATTTAAATGAAATGATAATTTTTTAAGAATGTCAAAATACCATCTTAAGAATTTTAGAATGCCATAAAACTGGTAGTTTTGTTTTGTTTTTTCCAGCTTAACAACTTCACTTTACAATCTGTAGTTAGTTCTCAACCACATTTACTATAGATATTCAAAAGCTATAGCAGGTACATAGATAACCAAAGTATACAGCTGGGGAGAACAAGAATTTTGCTAATACTAGCATAAATTTTGATGTTCTTCATACACTATCTGAAGTAAGTTTGCAAGATGATTCCAGAGATATGTCTGGTTCAACTGTAGCAAAAAAAGTATGCACAGCATATCTGCAATAAAGGCAGAATGAATGAAGCAAGACACCAGAGTCTACAGTTGAAGCAAATGACAATATTTTGTCATTTGACAAATACTTAAATAGCACTTTTAGCTTTATACTGGGTCATGTCCAAAAGCAAGTCTTCTGTCTACAATACCTTCTTCTACAGAGAAAGACACATAGTTCACTGTTGTTTATGCACACTCATGTGATCCTGTATGTTTTTATTTTTAATTCATAAGCTGTATTACATCACATTTTAAAATGAGCAACAGCATTATAAAAGAAACACGTGACAAACCAGTTGGGCCCAAAGTCTAAGATGCACCCTGATCATAGATGAAGCATCTGGAAATGCTCACCTTAACCCTTCAAAGTACCAGGGTAATAATTAGAAAATTATTGTTCTGGCATCCTAAATGATTCTTTAGTCACAATAAGGTGAAATCAGGGTAAGAAATCAGTGACACAGCAAGACTGGATAGGATCACACTATGGTTCAACTCTTACGTAGGAACTTAAAACAATCTGTAACCTACCCTACATCCAGCACATTCTTCTGTATGTTACATGATACACTGATGATAGTAAATTCTTGAGATACAAGTTTCTGACTTTTCAAAAGCAATCTCCAGCCACTCAGACAATTTCAGAAGTCAGTGAAGTTAGCTCTATCTCATGATTTCTGTTCAGTGTTCCTATGTTAATTCACAAAACAGACTGATGGGGTACAAGCAATGATAATGAATATCATTCATTATAGACAGATACAAAGAAATTTAAACACTCGTCACTGGAAAGAGAATGTTTCCAAGTTGTGGGGGGGGGGGGAGGTTGTTTGTTTTGTTTTTTGTTTTGTTTTTTTTTTTGCTCCAAATACATCTCAAATCTATCCATTTATCCCAACTCTATTGTCAGTTACCACCCAGTTAAAGTCACTCATAGTCTCCTGGCTGGGATGAGCTACCCATCAGCTCTCCTCATGCAGTTTACTCTAGCACCCATCCCTATTTCCCCATGCCAGTCCCTATTTAACTGGTTCTCCACAGCATAGCCCAAAGGATCTTTTCAACAGTAATCACTGAATAGAATTTTCAAAACTAATATTGACCCACTCAGCTACTTAGACCTCTCCTTCAAATTCTATAATGGCTCCCTTTTGGTGAGGTTAAATCTATCCTTTCTTGAGTCATCAAGGCCCGTGCTCCATGGACTCTGCCAGTTTCCTATCTTGTCCTGCAGCGTGCTCTACACTAGGTTCTAGACAGGAGATGTGCTGGTCTTCCTGAAGTTCCGTAGAGTTTACTCATTTCCCATCCCCAAAGCTTCCTGCACACACTTTTTTCATTCTGAAATAGTCCTCTTCTCCTCCACTCAGAGGTCTCAACATTAGATTTACCTCCATAATCACGTAATGTCCTTAATATAAGGTCTTTTCAATCGTCAATTAGTATTTATCAGATCAATTTCTGTCTCTCCCATTGTCTGCAAGCTCCATAAAGACAGAGATCATGGCTGTTTTGATGAGGGTGACAATTTGTACCAGTTTCTCTGAAACAGTCCCAGTTTACGCTTGTCCTAGAGTAATTATTAGTATTATTAAATTGACCTTAATTTTTAAATTAATTTAAATGATTCATTTAAATTAAAACTATTCAAATAATATTTTTAATTTAAAATTTAATATATTGGGCGTCAGCTAATATTTGATCATTGTCATTAAAACAATGACAGTTCAGGGAAAACATCTCAACTATAGGTCTGAATTTCCCATTAATCAGACTGAAAAATCAAGAGATCCATAAACTGCTGAGGGCAAGAAAAGCAATTGTTTAGCTGTTTTCCATTAGGTTGAAAATCCTGAACAATCCAATCAACCCAGGAAAGAATCTTCAACACAGAACTAGACAGGGATGATGGGCAAAATCCTCTTCAAAAGGAAGTTGTGCATCAGAATTTCCTCATATTACTCATTTTCTTGGCTTGTTTTTCTTTCCTGTCAATTACACATAGAACCAATCAGTGAATTCCTCAGTTTCAAAAAATAGATGTAAAAATGCAAATAGATACCCTGTGCCCAAAATTTGCTTTGAAAAGTAAATTTTTACGTAACTATTTTACATTAGACTAAATTATAGTAAATCTATATAATCTACACAATAAATTTATATGCTATTCTTTTAAAAGTCAACTTACTCACTAACCAAGGATTGTCTATTGTATACTAAGACTATTTTACATATTGAGGAGTAGTGACTAAAACTAACATTCTCCCTGTCCTTACAGAGCACACATGTCTGTGGAAGAACCAATAATAGACAAGCAAGTAAGTAAATAATTCAAATGCATGATCATGGATGTTGTTAATCATGAAGGGGGAAAAAAATCCTGCAGGTAGTAAGATTTAATGTAATACTAGGTCTTCAAGGACTGAAGGTCTTCACTCTCCTCTTGTGCCCAAGAAAAAGAGTTAGAGGTAATTGTACAGAGTTTCTTGTTTCTAGCTAGTAGAATCTTTAAAATATCACATTACAATTAAATTTTAGTTAAAACAGTTAAAATATTAGTTACTTTAAAATGCTAGCTTTTATCTAATCAAAATCAAAAAAATACAAATGAAGGAAAAATGGAAAGGAAGTTAAGAAACTTGTAAAACAGATAAATTACTTTTATAATTTTAACTGGTTAGTTAAGAAGGCAAAATGAAATACAGAGCCATAAAAAGTTACAAGAGAAAATGATGTCATATCATAGGCTTAGTTGCTTGCTAGTTTAAATAGAACAAGCAAGGAAAAAGCAAATGATTCTTGCAACATCTGTCTCTATAATACATTCTGAAGATGACAAACTTTATTCAAAAACTAGATTTTGAATTATTAGCAGTACATCTGAATGAATACCAGATATGAATACCAGATATGTCCTAATATGGTCTGAATGGTCTAATGAAGAGAATGAAGTTATTCCACAGCTTTCCATTTTCAAGAGACAAGATTCTACATTGTGATTCTTAGGACCACCTGGTGCTAACCTTCTAGGGTAGGGTCAAATTAAAAAATCTTGCCCTCATACATCCCCAAAGCAAATCAAATTTAAAACCAACTCTTAATGGCACATAAGGTACAAAAAAATTTCAAAAATCCAAAGGATGACTCAAGAATAATATCAAGTGCGAACATATTTCAAAAGAGATTTAGCCATAAACTTAGTAAAAGTTGGACATGTATGAATCCTAGAAAAAATAGGTTACAGGTAAGAAATAAGGAATGGGAGGGTGAAATTAAAATCAAAAGGACACCTTAACTCCAAAAGTGTGTGGAGGGCCCAAAGGGGTTAATTGTGTATAAAAAGGAGGGGGAAGAGGGAGAGAAGGGGAAGGGAAATACACAACCAAACTGACGATCTTGATCAAATAAAAAAATAATATTCTGGGTGATTTGGTGATGGGAAAACCAAGGGGACTGCAACTAAGATGGAAAAATCACAAAAATATGTAAAAATAAACTGATATAATAAAAAATATATATTATACTACCTGTTATAAGAAATGGTAATGTAATTTGGGTGGCTTCAGAAGGATTTGGCTGTCCAAACTAGTGAAAGAATTAGACTGCTCAACCATTGCATAAACACTGAAAATGTTTAAGTAGTTCCAGCTACACAGGGCTACCAAAGAAGAGACTTGATCTGCGGCTGACTCATGTTTTATGCCTTAAGTAGCTCAGGATGTAGGCCCTCACAAATGCTTCCATTTAGATAAGAACAGAAATTCAGATGCACATACACAAATATATACATGTATATGTACTTGGTGTGTGTGTGTGTGTACAAGTCTAGCTCATCCATGATGAATAGACACTTCTAAGAAAGGGACTTCCCAGCAACCAGGAAACTTTACCTCTTACTCACTGTGGGAAAATTTGTGGTTAATTAAAAAAAAAAAAAGTTACTGGGTCAGTGGAGTTCAGAATAATAACATCAGCAGGATCAATTCTTGCTTTCTTATGGGGTAACAGAACAAACATTCAGAATTAAGGCTTTGATTAATCTTTCCAAGGTATATGGTTGTATGCATACTTGCTTTCTGCCATTAAATTAATTTCCACCAAATTAAATTAAAAAAAAAAACAGAATTGCTTCACCCCAATCATTTTTTATAAATTAAACACTTTTTTTTTTTTAGGGAAGTTAAGTATTTCATGCTACTTCCCACAGAATCTAGCAAACTATCTCATACTAAAAAAAATAAACCACAGGGTTCAGTAAATATACAAAAAGTCTTTATTTCCCAAGTGTTAATCTCAAACCAAAAATACACTTCTTGTTTCTGCGAAGATTTTACTAGTTGGACCTCTCTGATGGTACAGGGGTTAAAGGCTATCACCAACCACTGCAGGGAAGTGTGACCTCTGGCCAGGTTGCTGACCCACATGGCACAGCAGACCTCTCCTGTCTTGTCCTCTGCTCCCCTTAGCAACATATTTAAGTGGATCTGCCTGTTCTGCTCCCCACTGTGCCTCTGGTGAATCTTCTCATCCCCGACACTTCTGACCTAAAACCCAGTTTTTGCATGCAACAGTGAAAATAAAGTATTTTTTTAAAAAGGGATTTTACCACTGAAGAGCCTAATAAAATTGCAAATTCTTTCTGACGGCTGTATAAGGATTTATGGAAAGACAAACAAAAGACAGGCATCCTTGAGGGGTATTCCAATACTAGCATGAAAATGCCAGAACACAAATATATTTGAATAGTCAGTTAAGAAATGAACAAAGATTAATGTGAGTCTTCTAATTAGACCGCTTCATAAATTGGATGCCTGTCAAATGAATTATTTTTTTTAGTTCTAATGTTGTATTCCATAATTTTTTTCTGCTCTTTTTAATTGATGTCTGATAGTAGATTAAAAGCTACAAGATCACATGAACCATCAACTAGCACAGGGTTGGTGCTCACTCAGCGTTTGGAAAATTAATGATCAATACGTGAACCAATACATGAATATTAAGCCAACACACAAACGATGGGGAAAGAAGAAATGCCTGACAGTTCTCTTCTACATCACCTCAGTTGCTGAGGACTTGGCTTGTCACCTCCACAAAAAACCATAGTTGAATCTTAAAGGAATTTGACGAGCACTTTATTTCACTCTGTGGAGTCTTATGAAGAAATGGAATGGTTTTAAGGAGAAAGTAGAAACAAATGATACAGAAAAAATGGTTCAAATCCTGCTGCTCAACTAGGTCCATGACTCTTAAGCCAGGGTTTCTAAACCTTGGCACTACTGACATTTTGGTCTAGATAATTCGCAGGTGAAGGGGCCATCCTGGGTATTGTAGGTGTCCAGCAACATCCCTGATTACACCCACTAGATGCCAGTATCAGTCACCATGAAAGCTCCACTGTAATAAGAAACAATATCTCTCAGATATTTCCAAGGTGTCCTGTGGGTCAAGACTGTCTCCAGGTAAGAACCACTACCTCCAGGAAATTATCTTAATTATTTCGGCTTCATTTCCTCACATGTAAAAATGTGTAGTACCACTTTCCTCAAATAATTCTTGTATAAATTATAAAAATAAAAATAATTACAAATAATACTGACAACAATAAGGGTAATATTCGTTAAGTGTCCATTATATGCCAGACATCAAATAGAGGACTCAATTAAGTTGATTTCCCCCAGTCCTCACAACAATTACATGAAGCTCTCATTTTCATCACAGAAGTAAGTCAATAATACATAACCACCACAGGAATAAGTTATCACACCAACATTTAAACTGAAGCCATCTAACTCCAAAGCCCAACCTCTAACCCAGTATACTCTATAGTCAATTGCTTTATACAGCTTTACATTCAGAAAGCCCTCAACAAATATGTCTGCATCTAACATTTTCCCAGAATAATTAGAATTCAGCACATTTTTCTACTATATGAAATCTGAAAATCCCCACATTATGACAGCTACCACTTCTATTCTCATTACTAGTGATTTTTTCCTGTCTGTAATATACCATAATTATTTCACACCCACAATACATATTGACACCAATGTTTTCTGTATTCAACTCTAAGTTTCTGAAAAGGGAAGTTTTCCCACATAATGAAGTATTCTTTGCATTTTAATAGATGATGATGGGTCATAAATGAAGTAGTAACAAATATATATATACATATATATATATTTTATGGATCAGTCATTGTCAATGGTTACAATGAAAATGTCAAATACAAAATTTTAAGCGTTTAAGACTGTTGAAGTTCAAGTGAAACTAAATAACTTATTATTTTTTTCAGTTCTAAATTACATACAACAAATGGGAGGAAAAGGAAATCTGTATTATTTAAGCTTACTAATGCTAGGTACTTAGCCATGCATTTTTATCCACTTGACACAACAGAATAATAAATGAGGTTGGGTGATATCAACAGAGCTCTTTACACAGGATTCAAAGGATCTTACAAATGAGTCTGCAGATGAATAATCACGTCAACTTGTGTGAAAGAATAAACATTTAAAGTTAACAAAACTAAAGTACACTAGCAAAAAAAACACAAATTTTTATTACTCATACTTCTTTTTTGACTTTTTCTCTATAATGCTAGGTTTCTATAATTTACACATAAGAATATTTACTTGAGGCTCAGTTTGGTAGAATGAATGCTAAATTGTAAGCCATGACTGCCATCCTCTAGATACTTTCTCTAGGCATGTCATTTCCCAATCACAGAGTAATATTTCAAATATTATTCAAATTCCCCTCCCTCCTAAAAAAGATTCATTTCAAAATTCAATTCTAATGATACTGAAAATCTATATAACTCAATGCAAAGAAAAAAAAATAATAAATTGGAAGAAGAGCCAAATAGGGACTTCTCCAAAGAAGACATGCAGATGGCCAACACACAGATGAAAAAATACTCATCATCACTTATGAGGAAAATGCAAATCAAAAAACACTGAGATACCATCACACATCTATGAGAATAGTCCATTTCAAAAAATAACAAACAACATATGTTGGTGAGGGTGTATATTAAAAAGAAACCTTGGCCCTCCCTAGTGGCGCAGCGGGTTAAAGCACAGCACAAAGAAGCTTAAACCACTTCCACATCAGTTCGATTCCCGCCTGCCCTGGAGGTGGTCCACATGGTGAGGCAGACCTCTCCTGACCCGCCCGCTGCTCCCCTAAGCAGTGTACTTCATCGATCTGCCTGTTCTGCTCCCCACTCTCTCTCTGGTGAATCCTCTCACCCTCTGCATCTCTGACCTGTACCCCAGTTCTGTACGAATAAATAAATCTTTAAAAAAAAAAAAGGGGGGGCCCTCCCTGGTGGCGCAGCGGGCTAAAGCACAGCACTAAGAAGCTTAAGCCACTTCCGCATGAGTTCGATTCCCGCCTGCCCTGGAGGAGATCCACATGGCGAGGCAGACCTCTCCTGACCCGCCCGCTGCTCCCCTAAGCAGTGTACTTCATCGATCTGCCTGTTCTGCTCCCTACTCTCTCTCTGGTGAATCCTCTCACCCTCTGCATCTCTGGCCTGTACCCCAGTTCTGTATGAATAAATAAATAAATCTTTAAAAAAAATTAAAAAAAAAAAAACCTTATTACATAGTTGGTGGGAATATAAACTGGTCCAGCTCCTATGGAAAGAAGTGTGAAGATTTCTCCAAAATTAAAAATGGATTTGCCAGATGATACAGCAATTCCACTCCTAGGTATCTATCCAAAGTACACAAAAATACTAATTTAGGGTATCCCTGGTCTAGGGGTTCTCAGTGCTATGACTGTTATGTTAGGAGTTCAATCCCTGGCCAAGGAGGTGACCCAAATGGCACAGCAGACTTCTCTTCTGTCACCCACTGCTCCCTTCAGCAGTGTACTTCAGTAGATCCTCCTGTTCTGTTCCCCACATTGTCTCTGTTGAATCCTCTCACCCCCCGGACCTTTGACCTACACCCCAGCTCTTATATGCATAAGTAAATAAAATAAATCTTTTTAAAAAAAAAGTACTAATTCAGAAGGAATTGCCTGTACTTAGATGTTTATAGTAGCTCTATTTACAAACTAAATGCCCCAGATCAGATGAGTGAATCAAGAAGATGTGGTACATAGACACAATGAAATACTACACAGCAATCAAAAAAAGATAAATCTGTGCCACTTGCAGCAAATGGATGGACTGCAAGGATTATTCTAAGCCAAGTAATCCAAAATGAGAAAGACAAATACAGTCTGTTTTCACTTCTATGTGAAATCTAGAGAAAGTAAACAAAAGCTGAAACAAAAACAAACTGTATGACTGACCCTTGAAAACAGACCAGAGATCTGAGATGTTGGGGAAGGGTGAGAGAGGAAGAAAGGAGAGAATAAGGAGAAAGAGCATGGACTATGGTGGACTATGGTGATGGACTATGGGCACTCTGTTAATGAGAAAACTATGGTGACTACATCTGAGGGGTCAAATCTGATAGTGTGGGGGGAAAAAAAAACAAGGATATTTTAAAAACAAAAATAAAATGTTGATGTTAACATCCATTTTTAAATCAAAGTAGGGGGAACCAATCAAGATCCATCAAAAATCGCCATTTAAAGACTTATTTGCAGCGCAAACTCTTGCCATTGGCGACAGTATAGATGGAACTAGAGGGGTTATAATAAGTAAAATCACTCAGGAGAAAGACAACTATTAGATGGGATGGTGTAACTATGTGGGATATATATAAAGCAAAGGATCAGATAAAACAAAACTTAAAAAATATATCCTTGAAAACTGCTTCTGGAATGGAGACTACCAGAGGGGTGACAGACAGGGAAATAGGGGGGTAGGGAAGAGCAAAGAGTTCCCTCTTTGCACAAGGGTCCATGGTGGTGTAACATGGGGGCTATGGAAACACATAGAAGGAGATCCTACACATCTAAAATGCAAACAACAATGTAAATCAATATTAATTCAATACAAAATACTATTTAAAAAAAACATATCATTTACAATGATCACTTTACACAAACATGCCTATAATTAAAAAAAAAAAAAAAAAGAAATGTTGACAAGAATGTGTAGAAACCAAGACCTGTACATTGCCAGTGGGAACACAGACATTGTGGAAAACATTCTAGCAATTAGTTCCTCAAAAAATTAAGCATAGAGTTACCATGTAACCTAGCAATTCCACTCCTTGGTAAATACTTGATCTGAATGTATTTTAACCTAAAAATTTGGGGTATCCATATCACATTTATTCATGATAACCAAAAAGCTGAAAGAACTCAATTGGCCGTCAACCCAGAAATGAGTGAACAAAAGTGGTCTATCCAAACAATAGAAGAGTATGAACCATAAAGAATACAAATCTGACACATGCAATTCTCTGCAGGAACCCTGAAAACACTGCTAACTGAAAAAGAATTACACATAAAACACCACGTGTTGCATAATACCATTTATATCAAATGTTCAGCAAGCAAACCATAGACATACTGGGTATCAGCAGTTGCCAGGGGATAGTGGGAAATAGAATTTGGCACCAAATGCCAGTGGATACAAATTCTTTTTGGGTGGCAGAAATGTCTGGAGTTAGATACCAGCAATGTCTGCACAAAATAATATATTACAAAACACTGAAGTGTGCACTTGCGAATGGTAAACTTCACATTATGTGAATTACACAACTTAAAACAATACTAAATAAATGGTTACTGATGAAAAAGAAAATACTCAGCTTATAGATGTACAGAGAGTCTCTCCTACAGCCACACAGCACCTGACAATGCTCTGAGTAGAGCTGCTTCTCTAAAAAAGCTCCCTCTTCATTTAAATGACATAAACAGCTGAATGACATACTAACGCTGAAGCTATAGACAATCACATGGTTTACCTGTGGAGTATGATACAGGGGTGTAAGTCAGTCTGGGAGCAGAGAAACACAAGTCCCTCCCTCACAATAAGAGTGGGAGGGAACTACACAAAGTAACCCAAATCTGACTTTCACTGCTCTGTCAGAGCCTTGGGACAAAATTCATCAAATAATCACACACATACACTCACATACACACTCACTCTCTCTCTCTCTCTCACACACACACACACACACACACAAATGACAAGGAATTAATTTATTAAGTACAAACCAAGTTAACATGAAGCATAATACAAGTGTTAGAAAGGGGTGAAAAGGAGAGTCAACAGGTGGAAAGGGATATAGAAAAGGTCAGGAGGGTTCCAAATAGCTCTGAGAAAATATAAGAAGAAAATGAAGAAACTGATCAAGGGGAAGGAGAGTTTTTCTTAGGAAGGAAACACAATAAAGCTAAATCATCATTGTTTCTTTGCTAAATCCTGGCATATAAGCTTGTCTATGAAAATAACTTGACATGGAGTCCTGGGGGGTAGAAAGAATATTGTAAATGATAATTAAAATAAAGAAATACATGAAAAGCAAAGTTACAAATGAGTAAACCAGAAAAGTGAAGACTACTACTCAGAAAATAAATGTACAATTTTCTGTTAAGTCACTTCTCAGCAATTTCCTCTTTCCCCATACACTGGAACTATTTCTGCTAAGGTGTCCCTTCCTCCCTGCATCTCTTCCCTTGCACAGGTTTTCCTCCCACATAAACATACTACTATTCTTGTACAGAGTGACAGACCACCAATAACTGACTGCCTTCTTCCTATGCATGCTCCCAAGGTATGAGGCTCAGACTCCCCAACTTCAGCTACTTTTTCAGTTGATGCCCAGTTGTTTTTTCTTACCATCTCAGTGCCACCCATTTATTCACTCCATCCTTCAGCAAATGAGTGTGGTAAGGGACTGAATGAACATCACTGGTAACCCAAATCTGACATTATCTCTGCTCTTTGAGAACCCAGTTTGAAGTGAGTCACGGAATTCATTAAACAGTCACACCAAGAAATGTAAAATGACAGAGTTAATTATGTACAAGGCAAGGTTAAGGTGAAGCACAGGAAGGGCCTATGAGAGTATTTAGAAGGAGAATGAAAAGGGGAATAAATGGGTGAAAGGGAAGGTAGAAAGAGGTCAAGACATATCAAGGAGCAAAACCAGCATGTGCCAAGGCCCTATGCAAGGAAGTAGCATACTGCACCTGAGGAAATTTATGGAATCTTGGTGGGTGAAGTACAAAAGCACTAGGGGAAATAATCAAGGAGACTTGGGGAAGTTGGCAAAAAACAGATAATAGAATGTTATTTTAAACCAACAGCTTTGGAAAGCTATTACAATAATCCAGGGGAAATGATAGTGGCTGGGTATGGAAATGGCTGAAAAAGTATTGATAAATAGATAGTCAAATAATAAAAAACAACAATGACAACCACCACAGGAACAGTTGCAGGAATTACTTGCTGAATGCTTGTTACATGTCAGGACCCACGTTATGTACTTTGAATACATGATTATATTTTTTCTTACAACACCTGTGAGAGGTAAATACAGTGAACCCCATATTGCAATCGTAGAAACTGAAATTCAGAGATAGTTAAATGACTTCAACAACTTGGTCAGCCACACCATATACAACAGTTTGAATGTGACACAGCAGGGATAAAGAAGTTCTATCTACCTGGTTACACTAATACAATATGGTTTCCTTTCCATAAAAGTATCAACTACTGTGGAGCTAGGAGCTATGCTAGTATGTTTAGAATCAAGCATTTATTCCTCCCAACAACTGGTATATGAGTCGCCTCATCCCATTTTATAGATAGCAAATTAAGGCAGTGCCAGGTCAGTCACAAACATAATTTGGGATCATGAATAGTCCCAACAGACACACACAGAAATGAACCCACAGAACTTGGACTTGGAACCACTGATTCCAATAAAGTTCTAAAGGGTTTTTCATTTTCAATTTTGATATTGATTAATTAAAACTATGAGAAACAACTTTAACAGTGTTTGGTTTAAAGCTCTAAAGTAAAGTCTAAAATGTTTGGTTCCTCTGAAATCAACATGCTTACTTTTATTGTAATCTCTGACCCACAGCATTAGAAGTCTCAGATTTGTATCACTTATGTGTCACCACACCACTGACAGCTCATAAAGATAACCTTGGTTATAGATGAGATCTATCAAGTATTTCCATGAAAATGGGCAAGAGCAAAAAATTTTGACAGTCAAGCCATCCTTGGGGAATTATATTTTCACCAAATGTATAGTGAAAGAATTGGCATTTCAAAATCAATACTGAAATTAAATGTTGCTTACAACCAAAAAGGACTAAAATATGAAGCTAAGAATTCAAGAAAACAGCAAAGAATGGAAGAAGTTCCCTGAATTCCTACCTCAAAAATCTAATGTTGCAAAAGGATATTATTTTAATGGTTCCCATTAGTCCACCAAAACAGGAAGCACTATTTGATTGGCCAAAAATAATTTTTTTCTCCCATAATCTATTTAGTCCTCAAAATACTTATTGAATGACCTTTGGTGTAATAGCAGATGCTGTAATAAATAGTCATTAATATGAAATCTAGTTTTCCATTCACATGTGCCATTACAAGGGCTTGATGTAAGCCAAGTAACTGGAAGTATACTCAGGTTAAAATACAGTGCAAATTGCTACATATTGCTAACAACAATTAAATTATAAACTTTGAGAAGGCTTTCTCTTTGTCAATGTATTGAGCTTACATTAGAGTCAGAAAATCTACAATCAAAACCTGCTAAGAAATGGGTATGATTTCTAAAACCTTTGTCATCTAAAAGGTGGTCTTGTGCTTCTGCTTTAACAACATGACCCCTGGGCATCACTAGTTTGTGTATTTGCCCCAGTATTTTGAAATGTTTAGTTTGTTGTCATGGTAACAGGTGTGGGCTCAGTCCGTCTGTCCCAGGTTTGGTTTCATAACTTTCCCAAAGATATGTTGTTTGTCATCTTCACAAACTACAGTACATCCAATAGCATTGAGGGTTTTACTAACTGGAAACCTATTTCAAAAGATTCCTCACAGGCACTAGAAGGAAAAATTCTGTCAGATCTTATCTCCTTTTGCTAGCAAGAAAGATAATTGCCATACTTCTCAAAGGAAAAACAATCTTGAAAAATAACAACAGAAAACTGAAGTTTTGTTTTGTAACTACAGATTTTGTAAGTTTTATGATATAAGCAATTCCTATTCTATATAATTCAATATGGTAAGCACATGAGCAAAAGTAACGAGAATTCACAGACAATCTAAAAATGTACATTGTACAATTATAATTTCACATGCATTTGAAATCCATGATTTAATATACCCAGTTATGTATATCAAACTAAATTTTACGAACACATTGATCTTTAAATGAAATAGAAAATTCAGTATTTTTTTTAAACCAAAGGTAACCTTTTGAAATACAGAGTGGTAACAAAATGTTCTGTATTACTTTAAGTAGAAGTGTTCTTTACTAGGCTTTCTTAAGAGGAAGCAAATAGCAAATTTGAATTGTATGGCTTACTATATGACATCTATTAAAAAGTTTGCACATTAAAGTTCACAAATGAAAAACTAATACATTAACTGGGAAAAGAAAACTTTTAAAGAAAAGCTATCCACAGTACCAACAAAAAATTAAATAAATATGAAAAACAAAAGATAAGTCAATCATTCCTCTGCCAAGCATTCACCCAAAAGGAGTAGACTATCCAATAAAAGACATGAGTAAAGATGTCTGAAGCAATTTTGTTCCTCAGGTCCTATTGGGAACAAATTCAAATGTTCACATAAAGAATAGAAATGTTAAGTAAATTGTGGTGTACAACGTTAAAAAGCACAATCCATGGAATGGCATGAATGAATCTCAGATCTATTGTTAAGTGAAAAATCATTCACAAAGGGACAAATACTGGTTGATTTCACTTACATAAAGCTGAATAGGTCGAATGATGAGTATTAGAACTCAGACTAGCGGTTTCTTTGGGGTATGGTTACTGGCTGAGAGGGGTACAGGAGAACTCTCTATAATATTGAAAACATTCTAAATTTTGATCTAGCTTGTTGCTACATAAGAGTGTATGTATGAGTATGTGTGTTTATGTAAGCAAGAGAAATCACAAATGCAAAGCGGCCTACAAGACATTCATGTTTTTCAAATGCATGCACTACTGACCAACTGTCTCGAAATTCCTAAGATGAAACATCACATCTCCAAGGTAATGTTATTTAAAGGTGAAGCCTTTGGAAAGTGCTTGGATCATGAGTATATGAATCTTCATGAATGGGATGTATATCCTTATAAAAGAAGCCTCGGGAGTTTCCTTGTCCCTTCTGCCATAGCAGAGACAACCGCAGGAGACAGCAGATACAACTATGTATGAAACAGAAAGCAGGCCCTCACCAGATATCAGAGCTCTTAATCTTAGGCTTTTCAGACTCCAGAATTGTGAGAAATAAATTTCTGTTGTTCACAGGTCACCCAGTCTATACTGGAGAGTTATAGTAGTCCAAATGGAAAAAAGACAGCATTGTGAATTTTACCTGAATGACAAACTATCACAACTAAACTGCTAACCACGAACATGACAATCAAGTCTTAATCAACTCACCTTGCCATTAAGGCAAAAGAAAGACACTCCACAGGCCCTGAAAACTTCAGTGATCCTCACAGTCACCTATTGGGAAAATGCACTAAGTCTAATTAATACAGGCCATCTGACTTCTGTAAAAAACAAACAAGAAAATGCTTAACAAAGGGTTACTCTTCTGATTCAAGGCCAATACCCAGTTTTATTCAGAAAGGGGGAAAAAAACACCCTATTAATTAAAAAAGAAACCATAAATATTTAGCATTAAAAATAATCAAATATTACACAATGCATCTTTTTGTATAAAAATTATAGAAAATATGGAACATGTAGGGTCCCTCCATGATCCTTCCAAGTGGAAGGCTGAAGGCCAGAAATTGGGGGGCCCCTTGAGAAGAGAGAGACACAGGTTCAGCAGGAGGCTGACCACTGGCAGCACAGGCTCCTAAACATTGGCGATATCCAGAGTGCCATGAGCAGGTGACGTACTTCACCAGTGGAAGAAAATGACAAAAAGAAAAACGGTATTTTCCATGTCGTTCCTGTGTTTTTGCAGCTTGAATAAATGTCACCCCAGCACAGCCAAGAATTATTCAAACTGGATTATCAGAGCAAAGCTCCTAAGCAACAATCCTATGTCAAGGCACCAGTTTGATACCATACTTACCTAAAGAAGATTCCAATGCTACCTTATATACCTGAGCTAATTGAGTTCATTCTTTGTAATTTAATATTGAGATCCATTTCTAGTAATACTCCATGACATTATACTCACGTTTTCAAGTGTAATGAACATATAAAAAAAAATTCTGTCACATAACTGGGTTTTTAAATATTTACATTACATGTATTGTACATTCCGGCAGTGGTTCTCAAACAGGATGACTCTGCCCCCCAGGGGTATCTGGTAAAAGTGGAGATATTTGGGGCCATCATAGCTGAGGTGAGGGAGAAGCTGACATGCTACCAGAATCTAGGGGGAAGGACCCAGGGGTGCTGTTAAATATGCTGCAGTGCACAAGACAGTCCCCATAACTAAATACTATCAAAATGACAGTGTTGCTAAGACAGAGCCAGCCTACATTATAGCATAGACATCCAAATTCAAAGATCCCTGAGGTAAATTGGCAAATTAGAAAAAGAAAGAAAATAGGGGAGAATAGCCACGAATATAGCTGAAGGAAAAACTTGAGTCTGTTGTTCCTACTTTTACCAGTGAGTGCTGCTGTTGATCAATTTAATGGGTAAAAGCAGTGAAAGAAAAGTTGGGAAACCAACTCCAAACATCTGTCTCTTTGTTCACTATCAGGCCTTTTCAGCTAGCAACTCAGTTTGGTTCAGCTGGCTTGTTTGGTTTGGTTTCTCTGATTCACCACCACTCATCTTAAAAATTCTGCACTAGATAGTGATGTGATTAACAACAGTCCTATCTCTTCAAAAAACAGAGATTCTGACTGTGCTAGATGATAGCCCTACTTCTGGTGAGCATAGATAAGGATTTAGCACATTGCTTGCCCCTATGAGAAGTAATTCTTGGGGTTTAGGCACCTAATTACCAGTGTCTCATTACCAGAAAATTCTCTGAATACCTCTACTCACCATCACTGGTAACTCAGGCCTCCTCTACAATCTATCACTAAACTTTAAGGCATGGAACTGTATTATCCAAGTTCTGCTGCACAAATGCAATGGACACAGCATGAGACATAAAGGCCCTTCTAACATCTTATAAACACACACTTGCATGCAGACATTGAGGTCATGCAACATGTAGCCTTGAAAAATACATGACTACTGCTTTTCTAGTATCCCCCCCCCCCATACACACACACACACCTGCAATGAACACCACCAGCTCTGCTTTGAAACACAACTTAATAGACAATACAATTTAAAGATTCAAGAAAAAACATTGGGCCAGTTTAAACTTTCAAATAATCATAATTTAGTATTTTGCAAAAGTAAGTATGATAAAAGTCACTTTTGCAAGCAAAAACAAGTCTTGTTTTCTGATCTTTTTTGCTTCTTCCCTACTCACAAAAGACAATGAATGGGTCTCTGGATTTCTTCCTAAAGACACACATCCCCATACAGATTGCACATGAATAATAAGAAAACCAGGGCCTCCCTGGTAGCGCACGGGGTTAAATTTCAGCACTATGAAGCTATCAGCAGTCACTACAGCAACATCCAGCCAGGCTCAGGCCAGGGAGCTGACCCACATGACACAGCAGACCTCTCCTCTCTGGACCATTGCTCCTCTCAGCAATGCCTTTCAGTGGATCCACCTGTTTTGCTCCTCACTCTGTCTCTGGTGAATCCTCTCACCCTGCCCCCAAAACACCCCAGCCCAGGTATGCATAAATAAGTAAATCTTTAAAAAAAGATCAGAAAACAAGACTTGTTTTTGCTTGCAAAAGTGACTTTTATCATACTATTGAACTAATACCAGTAAACATAAATAATGAAAATGAATTTATCATTTCTGAGTTATGACATTTAAAAAGCTAACATACTGTTAAAAAAAAAAAAAAAACTTTTGGGATTCGGTAATGACTGGGCTTTCTTCAACCCCACAATTGAATCACAATTGTGAGGTCAGATTTCCCAAATCCTTCAGGGTCTGGCGCCAATCAGAGTATTTCCCTTAATTAGCAAACAGGCTTTAGACCCATCAAAAATTTTCACATTTGAAATTTAACACATCTATATTTAGAATATGACTTGTAGGACATTTGCTACAAGAGAAAAAAGAAAAGAGCACTTACAGTGTATTTGTTCCTATAGAGATCTAAACTCTGGGCCTTCAACAGAATAGGCTGCTTAGTGATTAATGACCTTGTTAATTTGTGGCCACCAGAGCTTTTGGAACTAAGAAGCTTCACATGTGAAATCTACACATACCAAAAAGTCAGTATGTATATGTGTGCATTGAGATGCTTTTCATATACACATAAGTGCGTATGTACATAGGCATATGAGGTCTTTGACATGGCATAAATATGGGACATGAGAGAAAAGTAGTCTGAATTTCATGCACAGCCTACTATAAAGGCTGAGGGCTCCTCACTCCTCAGCTTGTCATTTGTTGATTGGACAGGATGTGGCCCCAGAATATCCAGAATTTTAGTTGCCCAAGAGAAACGGGAAATAGCAATTCTTACATGAAATGCCCTAATTTTTTTTTTAAATGATGACTACCAGTTCAAATTTTGTCAAAAACAGACTGTGGATCCTTCTGAATATGTCTGTGGGCCACATTTAGCCCACAGGCTTTTGGTTTGCAACTTTGAGTAATATGGCCCAATAACTCAATTGAGTAGCTAAATTAGGAGACAAAAGCAATTTTTTTTAATTCTAGTAAAAAATCATAATATTTATCATCTTTAGTTTAATAGTGTTAAGAATCCACACTGCTGTGCAACCTCTAAAACTTTCTCATCTTGCAAAATTCAAACTCTTTACCCATTTAAACAACTCCTCATTTCACCCCCCACCCCCAGCATGTGGCAACTACCATTCTACTTCATGTTTCTATTAACTTGACTACTCCATACATATACCTCCATATACCTCAATGGAATCCTACAGCCTGTGGCTATTTTGACTAATTCCCTTCATACAGCATGATGTCCTCGGTCCATCCCTATTGTAGCAAGTCATAGTATCTCCTCCCTTTTTTAAGACTGGATAGTACTCCACTGTATGTATATACAAGTTTTTGATTATCCGTTCATCCTTTTGTAGACATTTGGATTTTTCCTACCTCTTGGTTACTACAAATAATGCTGCTGTGAACAGGGATGTGAAAATATCTCTGCAAAACCTAGCTTTCAACTGTTCTGGATATATACCAAGAAATGGGATTGCTAGATCATATGACAGTCCTATTTATAATTTTTTGAAAAGCCTCCATACTCTTTTTTCTTACCATTTCCACTATTTTAATAGTATACAATGTTTCCATTTCTCCACAGCCTTACCAACACTTACTATTTACTGGTTTTAAATAATAACCATCCCAATACTTATGAAATGATATCTTGTAGTTTCAATTTATATTTCTAATGTGATTCTATTCATATCCTTGTTTTGGCCATTTGTATGTCATCTGTAGAGAAATGCCTCATCAAGTCTGTTGTTTTCAACTAGGATATGTGATTGTTAAATTAGATCTGATCATGTATTTTGAACATTAACCATTTATCATACCCATGATTTTTTTTTAATTTATATATCCATGGTTTGCAAATATTTTCTATTATTCCATAGGTTATCTTTTCATTCTGATGACTATCCTCTGATGCACAAAAGTTTCTAAGTTTGATATAGTTCCAGGTTTCTATATTTCCTTTCTTTGTGTTTTTGCTGAGTTACTTGAGAAATCATTACCAAATCCAAGATCACAAAGCTTTTTCTGTATATTTTCCTTCAGGAGTTTGAGCTTGAAATTTTTTATACTTAGATTCATTACTCTATTCTGGATTACATACATAAAAATTTTATATGGTCCAAAAGAGAAATACAACTTTATTTTCTATATGTGGCTATCCAGTTTTTCAAACATTACAGATTAAAGAACCTGTCCATTTTCTGGTCTTGACATACTTGTCAAAGATCATCTAATCATAATCAGGAAAGTGTGTTTCTGAGCTCTCTATTCTATCCCAGGGAACTATTTGTGTCTTTATATCATACTTTGGTTACTATAGCTCTGCTATATGCTTTGAAACTAGGGAATATGAGTCCTCGGACTTTGTTCTCTTTCCAAGTTGTTTTGTCTAATGGGATAAGCATGGATTTTTCATTAAATAGTCTTGGGAGGGGATTTTCCTTGGCTGAAGTAGATTTTCTCTTTTAATCCTCTACTACTATTTGATTATGAAAGCACTGAATTCAGAAGGACATAAAGACATAATGCAACTTCTTAGCAATTCCAGACTTAATAGTAGATGAAGCAAACTTGAACAATCCAGGCTTTGTTGGCAGAGAAAATAGTGATAACACAGGCCCAGACTCACAGAGATTTGTACTTCTTGTCTATATGACCTTGTACATATTATTTAACCTTGGTTTCCCCATCTGCAAAATGGAGGTAAGGACAGCACCTCCTTCAAAGGGCTGCTATGATAAACAAAGAGAAAAGGCCAAATGAAGCATACTCAAGCTGTGCTTTCCAGGAACACAATCAGAGCTCAATCTACCTCTGGTACTACTATCACTCTGAGCACTTATGCCTCTCTAGATTAATTATTTTATTTTTATCAGTGGTATAATTATTGTACAATAAAAATGTAATTCAAGTACTTAGGAGAACCATGTGGAAACAGGCATCTTTATTAAAGCATGAAGTTGAGCATGAGAAGCAAGTAGCAATCACCCTGAAATCAACAGGAAGGAAAAAGAAATAAAATTAGGGTAATTTATGCCACCTTAATGAAACCTCAGATTCACCACTCATCCCCCAAAAAAAGTTCCTTTTTGGTATAGAAAACCATTGATCAGCTTCAGATTATATTTAAAGCTTTACAAATTCAAAACCAAAGTACCAAGACTTTTTGTAGCCTGTACATTTGTAGCCTGTACATCTTTGTAAGAGAGAAGCTTGAAAAGCCTGCAAGTAAATCCTTTAAAAGCAAAATCCTCATTTACGTCTTATATTCATTAACAGATCAGTTTCACATGTAAATGTTATCATAAGTATATAAAGGAAATCTACCAGGTAAACTGTGTCCTGAGTCCCAACTGCTTAAATCTGCATCTATTCTTTTTTTTTTTTTTTAAAGATTTATTTATTTGTGCATACAGAACTGGGGTACAGGCCAGAGACTCAGGGATGGCGAAAGACTTCACCAGAGACAGAGTGGGGAGCAGAACAGGCAGATCGATGAAGTACACTGCTGAGGGGAGCAGCGGGCGGGTCAGGAGAGGTCTGCCACGCCATGTGGTCACCTCCAGGGCAGGCGGGAATCGAACTCATGCGGAAGTGGTTTCAGCTTCTTAGTGCAGTGCTTTAACCCACTGCGCCACCAGGGAGGGCCAAATCTGCATCTATTCTTAATGACTTGAAAAGCATTCTGATTTTTCTCTAGGATCCATCCACACCTCCTCTGATAAGGTCCACTCCATCTTAGAATCTAGGAGGAATATGGTGTCATTGTCCTTAATACTCAGTCAAAACCTATTCCCTCAGCAGATGCACTGGCATACAAATGGGAAGATAACTCAAGACTGGTTAGAAAGAAAGGTTTGTTTTGCCTTGCTGTTCTGAGAGAAATTTCAGAAACCTCATCCCTTTCTCCTCTCTCGCTCAATCACAATTTCTCTCCTCTCTCTAGATGTTGAGAAGGGAATAAGCAACTCTTAGAGAGACATCCTAACCTAAAGTAGTGCCAATATTATGCTTTAGATGACATGACACCATGACTGCAAAGTGGAATGGGTAAGAAATTAGATCCATGACAGTAACTCTAGGCATCCGGAGTCAAAACAACTCTGAAACTATCTGAACTTGTCACCTAAATGAACCAATAAATCTTTTTTCATTTGATATGGATTTTATATCAATGATGAATGCATTTTTATCTGATACACATCTAATTCTAAAACACAACTTTCAAAAGAACATACACTTCCAAGGATATATGCCCAGACATATGTATTTGGATCTCTGACCTAAAATATTTGGATTTCAAAAGGATAAAACCACACAAACAAATACATAGCCCTACAGTCTTATGGAAAATTCTGCATTAATGTTATGCAAGTGACTGTCACGAGTCAGCTCATTGCCACCTATAAGAACTTGAAGACTGGACTCTTTGGAGCAGTAGATATTTTCCAGATATATTTTCTTTCCTCCCCTCAGTAAACTACAGTTATTCAATCTGTCCTGCTAGTATATACATTCATTTTTCACTGTTAACCAGAATGAAGGAACTCTAGATATTTGATATGACATTACAAAGACCTTGGGCTTCAATCACCTCTTTCTTCTAAGAAATCCAAAGAGCTTTATACTCATTCACTGTCAACATTCCCATAAAGTGGACAGAAGCAGGTATTCATGCCCCCAGGGGTAGAAAGATGAAGCCCTGAGAAGGTCACCAAGCTTTGGGCAGTTGCAGAATGAAGCCTGACTCTCAGGAAGTCCCTGTTCTGTTTTAAAAATAAATCATGTCTCAGAACTGGGTGTGAGAGTTGCAAAGTCAGAATAAAATGATTCTCCTGTTCAAGACTTCCTAAGAGCACAAAAGCAAGTATTCTCACTTCGACTCTTCTCCTCATCTGAGAATAGGCAAGAGAATTCTGTAATCAGGTAAATCTGGGAAAGAACTGGCCAAAAATAAACAGTTTTGTTGATTTGTGGATATTTCAGAATGTTGACTATGCTAACACACACTGTAATACACAATAAGTTTAAGTGAGTAAACAAATTCATGTAAGAACTTAGACTGGGCCTGGTGAATATGTTTACACTCAGCAGATGTCACCAGAACAGGTAACAGTAAACAGGAGTCCAGTGTCTGGAGCTACACTCCTATGGTTAGGATCCCAGCTCTGCTACAATGGTAGCAGGATGACCTTTCTTCATCTGTGAAACTGGGATTAAAATACACCTACCTTAGAAAGTCAGTACATATAAAATACTTAAAGTGCACACAGGAAGCACTCAAAAAATATCAGTTGCTGTTCTTACTTTGTGGTTGTTATTTTCCCAAGTGGTATTATTTGTTTGATCCCAGAACCATTTTCCCCCTAAACCCTCCAATGGCATTAATCATGAACTCTAGTTCTTAATTTATATTTAACAACCCTCTTTCTCCTCTAAGAAGGAAGAAATCACTTGATTGTGCCCACCTGTCTATACCCTTTCTCAACAAACCTATCATCTCCTAAGGTTTCTTTTCATCCTTGACCATCCAGAAGATGGACATGGTTTCATGCTGTGTCTGTGCTTGATCTCCCAAAGTTGGACTCTGTTATGTTGTATTTCCCTCACAATCAAACCTAAATTTAAAAAAAAAAAAAAATGTAGTCTTCAGGTTGCTGGAGCTTAAAGTACTAAGTAACCCATGACTATAACGTGTTTTAAGGGGGGAATAAGGGGGGAGCAGGGCAATAACAATACATCCTCAATCAAAGAAAAAGTGCAGTGCCAATGTTAAATGCATGCGGCTGGCATCCAAGAGATCAGAGTTCAAGTCCCAAGTCTACTTCTTAATAATCAGGTGACTCTGAGATAATTATCTAAAATAGAGATCAAAGATAGTACTTAGCTGAGGGACTGTTGCCAATTTAAATGAGATAACGCATGTGAGGCACTTAGCAGGGTGCCTGGTACACTGGAAGCATCAATAAATGCTAGGCTAGCTACTGTTATTAATTTGTTGTTGCTGCTGCTGTTGTCTCTGCTGTTATTTCAGGACACAAGTGTCCCTGCACGCCATGACTCACTGCTCTACTCAGCTGGTCCTGCCTCAGCCCTCCAAAGGAATGTTCAAGCCCCTCACAGGATAGCCTAAATTACACTCAGCACCACGTCCCTCAGGCCAGCAAAGCAGCCAAGGATTCTTTGCCAGGACAAAGATATTGTGGAAGAGACCCAGCAGGAAGGTAATAGATTTGCAACATTAAAAAAAAAAAAAAAAAAGCCAACCACAGCACTTTTGACAAAGATAAGTAGGCTCTCACTTTATAATCAACCCAAACAGACAAAAGCCAAACAGTTCAGTACAGAAACTGACGAGTCAGACATGTCTTTCCAGATCCAGGAACTGGAACCCTGAGATTTACACAGAGTGTCCAATGGAAAACATCCCTTAGCTGAGGGACTGTTCTGTTATTAACTGAAGTATTAGCTGATCTAATACTTCAGAAGTCACCACCATACTTTCTCAATATAACAACCAAATTATAACATTTCTATGTTAAGTTTTTTAAATTTGTGATCTCTAAAATTATTATTTATATTAATATAGTTTTAGCAGTAACAACCCAAGACTCCTGGAAATTTTCCAATCTCTAGTTATCCAATTAGCTTTAACCATAAATTAAAGTGGATACTAGCTAATTAGCTCAGCTTTCTCAACAGAGGAATTACTTTTAATTTGGGGGAGGCCAGGGGAAATTCACCTTTAAAAACTACCTTTACTTTAAACCTTCCTATTTTTAAAAAATCCATTAAAACCACTAGTTTTGTGACTATTTCTTACACTTACAGATCTCAAAATCCTTGACACTAAACACTGAGAAGTCATTACCACCTATACTGAAATCCCAGAAAATCCTCAAAGTGATTTTTTTCAAAGAATTCTGATACCTTTCTCACACCCCCCCAAAATAGCCTCTATAACTGTAAATTTTATAAGCTTTACTCTAAAGTCAGGGATGTATAGAAAGGAGTCATAAACTGCCAAGAGCTTTGATTACAACACCACAAGAAAGAAAGCCACAGTTCATCCTGAGAAAGAACAAACAGTGCGTTGTTCCTTCCTGGAGATTTGCTATGGAGAACAGTGGGCATTAAAAAAAGAAAAAAGAAAAAAAGAAAAAAAAAAAAAACTCTTCCCAATGGCTCCTTTTATACAGACACAAAGGAAAAGATGGAATTGTGATATTGCTAAAATTAACAAGAGCCATTCACGAACAAGAAGAAATCATAAGCCATTAGGAAAAAATGCTTAAAATAGTTTTCTTTAATGCATTTGAGGGCAGAGTAGGAGGAGAGATAGGGTAGGTGAAAATGAGCCAAAAAAGACAAAATTAAAACTGCTTGGAGTTTCCTCAAACTGCTGTCCCTACGGCCCAGCAATCCCACTCCTAGGTATCTACCCAAAAGACACAAAAACACTGATTCAAAAAGATACCTGTACCTCCATGTTTATTGCTGCTTTATTCACAATTGGAAAGACATGGAAACAGCCCGAATGCCCGAAAATGGATGACTGGATTAAAAAGATGAGGTGCATATACACAATGGAACATTACTCAGCAACCAAAAAACAAAAATAAAAAACATGTCTTTGCAGCAACATGGATGGAGCTGGAAAAGATCATGCTTAGTGAGATAAGCCAGAAAGAAAAGGGAAAATACCGGATGGTTTCTCTCATAACAGGAATATAACAGAAAAGGCGAGAAAATGATAATGATGAACAGCAGTATACCAGAGACATTTTGGTGGGGGTGGAGTGAGGAATAGGATAAAAAACAGTGAGGGGAGGGAAATGCACTGGACTATGGTGATGGCACATGGGTGATTTGGTGATGGGAAGCCCAAGGGGATTGCAACTGAGATGTAAAAATGCATAAAAATATGTACAAATAAACTAATACAATATAAAAATAATAATAAACAGAAAAGAAAAATTTCAAGGAAGGTATTGTTTAAGTGTACAAATACAGTGTCGTTAAGAAATATTGTAGAAGAAAACATCTAAAATTAAACTATGCATCCTAACAGAAACAAAATATACTATTTTAAATTATCTATATGTATATATTAAACTCTTTATTGATCACTAATTCTCAAACTAAAAAATTATGGAACTTCAGGATTATTTGCTTGTTTTTGCATTCTATGTTTGAGTTGGGAGGATATAATTTTGGTTTAAAATACATAGCAAATATGTTTTATTGACCAGTTTACAGAGAATTGGGGCTCTAATTGACTTCCATGGTGAATGCAATTTGGTACAAACTTTCTGTAAAGCAATTTGAGAATATAATACAAAAGTCTAGAGATGTCTGAGTTTGATGACTCCAACTCTTAGATTTTTTTCTTAAGGATAAAGAATGATCCAATAATATCTTATAAGCACACATTGCTTTAAATTACCATTTCTAGTTAAGTTTTATTTATGAGATAAAACTGTAAAGTGTGTGTATTAGCTAAAACTACAAAGAATTTAAATATCCTGCAAAATACTGCTACACCCAAATATCTACTAAAATCCATGGAACAGTATTCATAAGATGTAAGCTCAATGAAAATCCACAGAAATATTATGCAAAGCACACACACATATAGTTCAAATTTTATCACATATACTTTTTACATATACACGTGTCTGTAAATTCATTCAGAACACAAATAAAATTGAAAATTAAAAAAAAGACAAAATTAAGAGGAATCTTTATCCTCCTATTAATACATTCCAAACCGTGACTCCCAAACAATGGTGTCGCAAAGACTCCCAAAGGAGCTGAGCAAAATGTGCTTTCCTGGAACCCTGGAATCGATATGGCTGGAGTCCTGAGGTCCAGTTATTTTCAATAAACTCTCAGGTGGTTTTAACGCAGGTGATTCTTAAACTACATTTTGTGAAACACTTCTTTCAGACACACGGGGGGGAAAAAAATCCATGCTGGATAATTTAAAGCATACCTTATCAGAACCTTGCAAGCAAGTATAAGTTATCCCATAGCCTCTGGAAAATTAATGCACTTTGTAGAGGGGAGTCCTCCATCAACAGCTGTGGTAGCAAAAGCAATATAACCTGACTTTGAATTTTGATAAAAGCTTTGGGGGTAGAGGTTTGCATGTATATGTGTGTGTGTGTGAGTACCCACACACATATACCCATTGTCAAAAAGTAAAATACCTTATCAATCTTTTCTACTTACCCAACATAAACTATCAGAGAAGAATCAGGATTTCTAGTAAAATGGTTCCATCATTATTTGCAACTTAATTCTCCACAGATGAGCAAAAGAAACAAGAAGCATCCAAGCAAAATATAATTTCTGGTATCTGCATTTCCCCATAATCTGTCAGAGGATACCCAGGTCTCTGCTTCCCAACCAGCACTGTTCTCACACCTGAAAAAAACCCATCTATTCACATGTGTGAGTTTAACTAACTAGCAAGGGAATTGCCCGCAGCCCCCCACCATATAGCACAGTGCACTGAAAGCTATATAAATTAGTAAGTCATTTTTGTTTTCACTAGTGATAAATTTTCTGGTGATGTTTAGAGTTCTGATCCCATCTGTATTAAGATAGTGAGTGAAATTTTATGATTTTTTTAAAAAGATTTATTTATTTATGCATACAAGAGGTGGGGTATAGACCAGAGATGTGGGAGCAGGAAGTGAGAGGATTCTCCAGACAGCTTGAACAGGCAGAGTGACTGAAATACAATGCTGAGGGGAGCAGTGGGCAGGTCAGGAGAGGTCTGTCACGCCATGTAGGTCACCTCCCTGGACGGGGATAGAACTCATATGGCAGTGGCTGCAATAGCTTCATAGTGCTGTGCTTTAACCCACTGTGCCACCAGAAATGGCGCAAAATTTTATGAATTTTTACAGACCTCTTAAGGGTGTGTAAAACACGCAGCTCTAACATAATCTCACTCACTACTTATCATTTGTAATTTCATTACAACAAATTGAATATTTCTGGATTTACTAAAATGAACAGCAATAAAACCTATGGAAGATCTGGTAGTTACTTGGAAAAGAATTAAGACTCCTAGAAAGTAATAAGCAAAGGTGGAAAATATTTAATCATAGAATGACCTAGAATAAAGAAAAGGCTCATGCTAAACAAGATTTGAATGGTGAGTTGTCATATGCAAGAGAGTCTCAAAAAATATAGAGCACATCCAATGTGTTGTTGCTTGGGTTTGGAAACCAGACATGGGTTCAGATCAGTCTTGTCATTTAATTAGCTATATGGCCAAGCACAAACACACTTAATCTCAGTGCCCACATATGTTAAATAGAATAACAGTAACTATCTACTAGAGTATTGTGAAGATAAAATTAGATAATGCATGCAAAGTTGTTAGCATATAACAAGCATTCAGTAAATATTAGCTATTATTATTCTATTACAAGGAACAGGCATGTGGGTGTGAGGGAAACTCGGCCTTGGCACCCACTTATAGGGATGATTTTTAAAAAAAATTTAAAAGCTTTGAAGCTACAAGTCAGACATCCAAACAAGTAAATCAAAGTGGATCATGTCTTCTAAAAACTCAGCTCCATGTACACCTCTCTAAATTATTATAGCAACACAAACTCTTACCAGGCAGGGCCTCTGTGTGGGGCTGGCCAGGCCACACCCACAAAGTGCAAAGGGCTACCATTCTGAGTCCATGATCTGAACACACTCTTATTACAGATGTCCTCAAAATTCATCCGTTATAGTCCAAAACCCCAATATATCAGAAGATGCCTCATTTAGAGTTAAAGTTGCTACAGATTTACTTTGTTAAGATGAAGCCACATGGATTAGAATGGGTCCCCAAATCTAAGATGACTAGTGTTCTAATTCAAAGGGGAAACTGGAACACACGGGAGACTTGAAGTTATGTGGCCACATACTAAGAACTAGAAGGTATAGAAAGGTCTAGAACAGACACCTCCATGGCACTTTCAGAAGGTGCACAGCTCGGCTGACACCTTAATATCAGACTCGCAGCCTCCAGAATGGTAGGCAATAACTTTTTGTTGTTTAAGGTGGCTGGCATGTGGTACTTTGTATGGCAGCCCTAGCACACTAATAGTGTCCTTGCAGTTGTGCGATGTAATAGCCCTGTTTATACCTTCCAGGGACAGTGGCCCCCAAATTCTTAGAATTATGAATGGGCTAATGTGTATTCCAAGGGAACTTAAGTGTCCATCAATTAACAGGAAACCTATTCAGCATAGTTCAGAAACAGCCTAGTAAAAAGAGAGAAAGCACATCCAGGAAACAACCTGTCCCACACTCACAACCCACATCGACCTTACTGCGCTGCTGCCCTGGCATTCAGGAGGCTGGATGGCTGAAAACTCCCTCTAACACCTGCCGAGATCAACTGGGATAGCCAAAAGGCACACTGCCTGCCTGAGTGCAGGGAACATTTCAGACACACAACTTCCACTTACCTGATTGCTAAGAAATGCTTGTAAAACATTTTGGGCTGGTAAAATCAAATGAGAATATGATTACAACAAAAGGTCCTCTACTGGAAAAAATACACTTCACCTCAACATTGGCACACATTTTCAAGGGTCTAACATGAGCCAGCTTGCCGACCAGGTGACCTGTGCAGAGGCACAGGGGCCAGACATGGTTTGAGGGCCCCTGTTGACACTGACACTGTCTTGAAAGTCTTAATAGTTAAGTAAGGGGTCCCACGTCTTCATTTTGAACTGGACCCCGCAAATTATGTAGCTGATTCTGGGTTTTAGAAATACACATATGCCATGGTAATGGATATTTTACTCTACTCAGTTAGGGCCAGTTATGATTTGGGATTCTTAATTAACAAACTATCTGACAGTCTCTTCAGTTAGGGACTCAAATGTTAATTAACAATCTGTCATATAATTGAAAAACACATTCAGCAAAACCAAAAGAGAGTTATCTAGTAACTTAATAGTATTGACATTATGTTTTAAATAGCATTTTTTTTTAAGGGCTGGAAACCAAAATGATAGAAAGTCATTCTATTAAAAGTCAAATTTCTCTGGAGTCACAATCACCATAGTAAATTTAATATATACACTTCAAACACTTCAGAGAAACCTGAGTTGTAATCAGAAAAATATGCCATGCCCTGTCTTATATCCAGTATCTGAACATCTTGACTCCAGTTGTTGGCAGTCACCAAAGATGGCCATCCATGAAGAGAACCCAGCTCCCTAGCTTTCAGACTCTGACTAGTCCCCCCTGACAGTGAGTGTGGGCTGGCCTCTGACCTGTGGAAACTAAAGGAAGGTGGCAAAATGATGATTGGGGAAATTTGGACCTAGTCTTAAGGAGACTGGTAGATTTCACTTACTCACTCTTAGAACTCTCATTCTAGGAGCTCTAGACCCCCTGCAAGGGAGATCACAATTTGGGGTGATTTGTTACACTAGCATTCCATCTAGAACACAGAAAGATACAACTAGCACCCAAAGAGTGCTATTTTTTAATTGTATTAAATTACATTTAAAAAATGGAAAATGTCACATAAATTCTAGATTTCCAGCTTCTAGGAAAACAGAATACCAGCCAGACAGTAGCAACCAGCAGCAGCAGGATATCAATCATCCACTCCTAATAGGGGTCACTGTCTTATACAGTCTAACAAAATTATAGTCTGACCCAGCTCCCTGTAGTCACACTTTTTTCTCTCTGTAAGATCATTTTCAACCATTACAGTGCTCAGCAGAATCCTCAGCACACAACTGGTCCTCCAAAGCTATTTGCTGAGTAACTGTACAAAGCATCAACTGCTTTCAGTACCCACATCTGCTTGCAGATCCTATTGTTACTATGCCCAATATCCCCTCCTTCCAGCTCCATCACCACTGTCCTCATACCACCTCTTAAGAGTATTTCAAGTCTTCTAAATGACTCCTAACCCCCCAGGTTTACACCCATCTACTTTAGTTCATCTCTGCTAGGATCAACCACATAAAACACAACTCAGGCATATCGCAGGCTCTCCTCAGAAGTCTTCTGTTGATTCCTGGTGCGCTATTGTACTGGACATCACCACTGGAGGAAACTAGACAAGTTCTTGGCCCTCACCATATTCTTTTTTACAACCAGCACATGCAAGTTTACAGTTATCTCAAAAAGAAGTCTAATTTTTTTAATCTATGGAAATTTCAAATGTACATATCTTTGACCCATAAATGGCACTTCTATCAATATTAAATTATCATACATGATTTCGGTCCCTCATCATTTACAGAATGAAGTCCAAACTCAGTCAGACTTTTCACAGTTCTCCTCATTTTGTACTTTATTTGCTCAGCCTGGAATCACGCACCATCATCCTGCAAAACCTGTGCATTCTCCAGTTCGGAGTTCAAAACCCTTCTTCCACAAAGCAATTTGAAATCTCCAGGTAGAAATGAATCTCTCCTTATCTCTCATCCCACCTTATTTTACCTGTACCCTCAGTGTTTCCCAACCACCCTATTTAAGAGGTATTTTTGTATCTCCTGTTCCAAGTGTATAGAATACAGCAGTTAAAGAGGTTAAACAACCTTACCAAGACATACAATACAGTGGAAGATTTGAGATGTCTCTGTTCAAAATCTCTGGTCTTTCTGCTATTCCTCAAGGACTAAATGTTATTTGTCTTCAGGATCATGCTGGATAAAACAGTCACTAACAGAAATCTGTATGCATTAGGTGGTGAAACTCTCTGAGTTAAACTAGAGGATAATGTTTGCATATTATGATACCCTGAATAATGTTACCATCAAAAAGAGTGAACAACCACTTCCCTCTCTAGTTTTAAACACAGAATAATTATATCCTTCACAGATACAAAAGTCATAGTAAAGGGTATGACATTTTCCATTATGCATTCCTTGCTTTTAGTGCACATCAGTAAGTGAACACCAAATGGAATTTTCCACATTTGCTCCATATTCAACAAGATCCATGAAGAGCTTAAGGATAGGGAAGATTTGGAGTAAATTAAAGAAAAATATCTTTTGGGGTTTGAATATTTTAATCAGAGGGAAAAGGATGTTTAATATATTTTAAAGGCAATTCAGAATTACATGTATTTGAAGGTAACTAACAAATATATTGTCGAACCTTAAACACATTTAATAATTTATAAATTAATGAGAAAGTATAGCTACAGGTAACTACAGATTTGAGAGGAAATGTGCCCACTGAACTTTCTTATCTGTGTGATTAACTCCTCAATGAACTCAAATATTTCATTTGAGAGGAGGACCATTTGGCCTATGATTGCGAGTATGGTCTTTATTTCTGGCCAATGAGATCTTTCCCCTCTTCTACAGGTAGGTGCGATACCTGGAGGAAACGCAGCCATCTTTCCACCAGGGTAAAAAAACAGTAGAAAAAAATAAGGATAATTCACTGTGAGGATGGTCTTAACATTATGGAGTCATTGAAAGAATGGGAGTAGTCATGACCCTTGGACTCCTTGTGTGGAATCTAAATGAACCCTATTTGTTTAGGCAACTGTTAATTAGCTATTGAGTTTCAAGCAGGAAAGTACAAACCTTAATGAAACATAAACTTTACTCCCAGAATAGTAATGCCTTCCCTAAAGCTTTCTCAAATGACAGCTGTTCCATCTTCTACACCCCATGTACAAGGAAGAATGAGTAGCCACCTTCCCAACCTGTTACTCTCCTAAGAATCCCATCTATGTAAACAGCACCATTATTCTACCCACCTGCCCAGTGAAGAATCAAAAAGCCATCCTTCCCTTCTTACTCTCTTCAATACCAGTGTCACTCATTGCCCTGCCCACCTCACCCCACCCCCACCTCTATCTCCACAGCCAATATGCACACCAGGATGGGCTCATCTCCTGCCTGGAATCCATTCTATGTGGTGTGGCCAGTGCTCTTTCAGGAACATGAATAGGATTCTATGGTTTCCACTTTAAACTTTTCCATGCCTCTCTACTGGCTTTTGAATAAAGACCATACTCACAATCATAGGCCAAATGGTCCTCTTCTCTGTGGTCCCAATGACAATCAACTCAAATCAGGTTTCTTTCCAGTTTCCAGCCTTTAGACCATCCCGTTCCCTCATCAAATATTTGACATGCACAGTGTAAGTTTTATTGTATATTTTTGATTGAGTAATTTCACACATCATTCCAACATATAAAATCTGGGAATTTCATCAGCATTTCTATACTTTGTCCTATATCTTATGACAATCTAGGCCTGGTACAACCATCTGCACTTTGCTGCACACTTCTCTGAAAGTTTCCCCTCCCATGTTTTAAACACAGGGGATTTCCAGGCCAAACTCTAGTCAAGTCTGACTTTTCTCAAATGCCATTTATAGCTTTGCATTAAATCACTGTTTTTTTTTTCCCCCTACCTTCTTTTATTTTTTTAAGAAAAAAAAAAGGAAGTCCAACTTAAAGATATATTGCAAAACAACACAAAGGTTTAAATACAGATATTGTGGAAACAGTGACTAAGTGACTAAAATGGAAAATGTTACCAACACTGGAATTAGTGTTTATCCATTTCCAGTGGTGTGTAGTTATGATTGATGCAGGATTCCCAGTCATAAATGAGATTTAACATCAAATTTAAACAATGTCAAAATTTTATGTACACAATCCTAGATAGGAAATGAAATAGATGCAGCCTTGATTTAAACATAGTTTATGTGGCAGCTTTTAATTTGGTAACTTTTCGTTCCTGATGTTTCCTATGAATCATTTTCCAAGAATATAAAATTGTCCACCTAACACCAACACTAACTTCTATCTTTTAAGTTTTAAAATTTAAATGTATGATAAGACTTTCACTGAATATTTTAATAGCTTCATGGACATAAACATATCAACAGTAACAATAGATTGACATTATGTTCCACCCATTAATCATACTGATTTCCATAAAGGCTTCGTAAAATCCATTTCAGAATTCAAGTTCTATAGAAAACAGAGATATATTAGTAGTAGAATTAAAAATGAAAACAACAATAATAGTAACAATAGTAATAGTTATAAGGAAACTCTTTGTGAAAGCTGTCTGCAGAACATTCCATATTCTAGGCCCCACACTAAGTAAGCATTTCACATATGTGTTATTCTACTACAACTAGAATCATCCTCATATTACAAGAAAAGGAAACTGAGGTTCAGAGAAGTGAACAACTTCTCCACAATGTATTCATGTCATAAATGAGGAGGCCAACTTACAACCCCTTCTCCCTGCAGGCCCCAGGCTTCTGAATCACTAATCATTTAGAAGGTATTACAAACACGTGGCTAATACTCTGCTCATCTTCATAACATCCCTGTGTATCAGATCTTATTACTATACTCTTTTTATATATGAAGAAATTCAAACATGGAAAGGTCAAAATGGCCCAGCCAATAAGCCGCAGATTCAGTATTCAAAACCATGCCACAGCATCCAGAAACTGTTCTTAACTACCATCCTAGCTACTGTCCTACCCCCATGAAAAAAAAATCTATAAGGCATTTACAAAGTGTTGGGTATGAAGACACTGTCCACACATTATCTGATGAAATCCTCACAATAACGCCAAGGAAAATGTGATTTTTATATGCACTGAACAGAAGGAGGTTTAGGGCTCAAAGTACAAAATTCAATTGCTCCAGGTCACAAAGCCAACAAGTGCCATGCAAGAGAATATAAAATCGCAACTCTGGTATTTCACGTCCCTCTTCTCCAATTTTTTCCTAAGGTATATAAGTATCTGGGAAAGAGCACGCATCATATTTTCCACCTCTTTAAAAGTCTTCAGTTCATGTAATTTAGGGTGTGACTATCCATAGATACCTTTGAGCTAATCTTCTAGGAGCCTCTGAAACCACAGCATACACTGCAGAACAATGCATGCTTTCTCTGTAAATTAAAACACACCAACCCAGCTTGGAAAAGTCATCTTTTGATAGGAACATTTAAGCAGTTGAGATTCAGAAAAAAAAAAAAAAAAAAAAGCCTGAGGTTGTGTTTTTCACATGCAGTAGGAAACTGTGGTCTTACTTCGGAAGAAAGTAACAACTAGCTTTTTATTTCTATTCATATAAAGTCCTATTCAGCTGAAACAAATGTGTCCAAAAAGGCATTATGAATCCTATTTTTAAAAGCAATACCTTATTCATTTTTAATATATAGATATAACATTAAAGTTCATCTCTCCAAAGAGAATTAAGGAATAAAAGTGCAATTACAGGAAAATACATTGATAAATCATAGCCCAACGTGTCCAGCCTACACCAATTAAAATTTGATGATTTGTGTGTGTCCCTGAACTTTGGTTTTTACAGAGACAACTTTAATAAAATTCTACAAGGTCACAGAAAAGTTTGCTGGAGACAAAAAATCACATCTCCAGGATCCTTAATAATATAAATTCAGTAATTTTTGTTATTCTTTGCTGGGACAGGCACAGATCTTTACTATGACAGGCAGGAGAAAACCCAGAGTCTGTCTTTTTATAATTCAGTCTTTCATTTAAGGACTCATTTAATCAACAAACATTTATATATAGTGCCTACCTGTAGCAGACCGTGGGCTAAACTCTAAAAGTATTTTCGTGAACAAAATAAGTGTGCTCCCTGTCCTCATGAAGCTGAAAGACAGACACAACACGCAGGTATATATAGTATAACTACTGAAGTCAGTCAGTATGTAATTAAGTACGAAGAAAGAACAGAAAGACAAATTATCTCAGGTGAGGAGAGCAAGGCAGTACATCTGGAAACAATCTTTAAATTGAGACGACTGAGAGATGGTAGAAAGTAGAAAAGTGTCAGGAAAATATTCACAATGGCAGAAAGATTATCTGTAAAAAGATAATGTATAATAAGACAGAAGAGAAGAAAAGGAAGCAGTGTAGCATGAGAGTCAAGAGCTCTTGGTTCTATTTTCAGCCTGACCAATAACTCCAGCAACTTATTTCACCTTCCTGAGCCTCAGTTTCCCCTGCAGTTCTTACAGCATTCATTGGCATAGTCATTTGCTTCCTAAACATTACCTCAGGGACAGCTTAGCTGCCAGAGCTCTGACATCAGCTTTCTTAATCATGTCATTGGCATCCATGGTACTCCTCCTGGTGGCAAGGCCTTCAGCATGCCACTCCCCAACACATGCAGGGATACTCAGCTGAAAGGCCAGTCTGAGTGACTGTAATCATCCTATCTTCTGGGAAGTCATTTCCAGAATCCTCAATTTAGGGCATTTTTAAGTTACCGCCGTTAGATAAATTGTGAACAGATTATTTCAATGGGTCAAGTGACTAGGGCTCCACCTGAGTGCTGACAAGATTTCACAATGGCATTTCAAGGAGAAAGCAAGGCAAGGGCAATAAATGAACTCCTTTGCTGTTCATCCACCTGGGGCACCAGTCTGTATGGGGCAGAAATACATCCCAGGAAGTAGAAGGAATATCATAATGGAAGGGCCAGGGATGAGATGCCCAAAGGAGGTTCTAGAGTAATAAAAGATGGTTCCTAAACTGCCTTCTAAAGACAATTAATTGTAGGATCTTGATATGCTAAACAACATGATGTAACTCTGAGGCACAGCCAATTGCTCAGGGCTACAGAAGAGAGACTGCTGGCTCCGGGCACCTCCCACTCTGCAGGACACTAGATCTGAATGGGTGATGGAAACCTACCTAGAGAATACTGCCATGAAATCACTCCCAAAGACTGGTATCAAAACCTGAAAGATCATTAAAAACTACCTGGTCCACCGGTTTTGTTTTATAACAAGGAAAAAAAATGAAGCTCAGAATACTGAGCTGATTTGCCCCTATCTGGTAACAAAACTAAAATGTAAATGTTCTTCAAATACGAAGACCATTTTTTCCCTACCACACTGAGTTGTTACATGAATCGATCAGATAGTGTCACCTCTTCTAGCTGGAAATCTGCAGTAAGTCCCCATGTTTTTGTGAGCAAAAGGCAAAATCTTGACAAGTCTCTATAGAGTCTGTCTCTACTCCCATGACCTTATAACCTGCTAAGCCCAATACCCTTCCCTTTGTTCAGCCTGTCTCAGTGACAGTAGCCATCATCCTGTTCCTGAAACAGGATATGCTCAGCTGGAAGGGTATGTACTTATCCTTCCCTCTATCTAACAAGCTATCCCTCCCCCAAATACAGGCATGATCTATTCTCTCATCACTTTGAGGCTTTTCTTCAAATTTTCTTGGTAAGGCCATCTGTGTCCACTCAATTTTAAATTACACATTACCCCAACTCTATTCATGCTTTATCCTCTCTAAGAGCACTCATCACCATATACTAATTATGCATCTTATTTACTTCTACAATCCCCCTAACTCCTCCATGAATACAATAATTTTCAATAGCTCAATAGTTTGGATCCTTCATACTTAGATGACAATCTGACACAGGAAAAAGCTTCAGTAAATATTAGCAATGTGGTAATAACTAGTTATATGGATTGATGGATGGAATCCATATGTGGCCTAAATCCAGAGAATTCAAAAGCTGTGAAATGTCTGCTAGTGTCTGGCAGCTCCTGGGAAGCAGCTTGTGGCCTGGGTGTCATCTACTATCACTATGTGCCCAGTCTAGACCTGGCATTCGCTGATATCCTCTGTGAAACTAAGGAATGAAGTGACATCAAGACTTGTCAAAGCAATCCCCTCTGAGGTTGCATAATTCTGGGTTAAAAAGTGAACCAGCCATCCTAAATGTGTGTGTGTATGTGTGTAATGTGTATATACACACACATATGTGTGTATATATGTGTATATAAACATATACATATATATATATGGACATATATATGTCTATAGACATATACATATATATATATATATAATCAACAAGATGCTCTTATACATACAAATGCAGAAATTACTTCTGAATTGCTTCTCTGTGTCCTTCAACTTAAAAGTAGCAGGGGATAATTTGCTTGGATTGAACATCCAAAAAAACAGAACAGATTTCAAAAACATTCTGGCATGAACTAACATTTGCCATTAAGCCTGAATGGCTGGCACGGGTGAACCTCTATGCCTCACTCTAAATATAAAGCATGAAGCTTCAATTATAACTTAATGACAGATATATAAAGGAAGATATTAAGAGTGACCAAAACAAGGTGGTAGGAAACAAGGGTAGATATTAAAACTACATAATATTTGGCCAGCTGTCAAAGGAAAATAAATAAGATAGACCCACTCTACATAAGCAGTTTATAATCTATCATATTAAAAAAAAAACAATGAAGGTTTGCATACAGACTAATTCTCAACCTACCAGTACCTGAAATAGTAAAAATATCCACTCAGAACTACCCATGTGGCTTGAAAGACACAGACTAATACTAATTTATGAAAATGAACTGCCAGGGGTCATAATCACCTTACTAATTCCCCATCTAATTCAGAGATCGATAGGCCAACATACATACAAATTGAAAAGTGAAATTTTCCATCCCATCTTGGTCCCTCTCAAGTTGAGTTTGCTATTCAATTCAATGCTCTTTACAAATTGTCCTATTATTTCTTTACCAATATGAACCTCCTATCACATTGTATTTCTTTACTAGGGAAATCAGCAAATCTCAACAACCTGCAAATGCTGGAGCCATTTTTAAATGTTGTTAATTTCACATGAAATCATTTCAAAATATAAAAAACCAAATATTATAAAGAACTGTTCAAATATTAAATATTTTACCAATCATCATAATAGTAACTCTTCCTTTCCAGGGTCCCAAATAACCTAGGTAAATCTAAGGTGGGTATAGATCTTTTAATCCTAAAAGGATGGAAGCAGATGTGTGTGTTTTGAAAGTCATCTGTAGAAAATCTCCTCTATTTGCTAATGGGGCAGTGCTAAAGAGTCACTTAGGACCACTCAAAATCATTAAGGCTATTCACTCTGACTTAGGCCAAGTCTGAAAAACAAGTATCTTCCCAAGGGGAAATGAGTTAAGCTAGTACCCAAAGTCATTTCAGCAAGTACACAGTCAAGTGTGCCACACAAAAAGCTTCTCAGGTAATTCTTCTTCTGTTTATTTTGCCCAGTTTAAAAACCAGACCATTGTTAAAAGTTCATTTCAGAAGAAAATTCATTTGTTTTTAAGACAAACTAAAAGATACTGTCCAAGTCACTTGGAAAGTCTCATACACAACAACAACAGGTGCAGGCTAAATATTTAGGAAAACAATACGGAAGAAATTGAGCCCCACCTACATCAAATCCAAATTCTGATCTGTAAATTCTAGACCATGAACGTCACACAAGAGAGAAGAGGTAAGGGTGGCGGTATATGTATGTTTGACGTATCTAAACAACACACTCATTTCAAAAGTAGCTACTCCAGGTTTTTGTCAATGTGAAGCCTGCGTATGGTACATTTCATTTCCCAGATAAAATTATTCTCATTTTTGGAGAATTCTCTCAAATATGACTCTCTAGAAAGTTACAACTAATACAATCCATCCCCCACTTCACTCATTCTTCAGATTTAATCAGTTCCTACATTCCACCGTCTGGGTCTTAGCTTACTTGTCTTAGACTCTGATCTTATTTATTCTGTCTTTTGTCATAATTGTAGAGTTTTAGACTTGCCTTTAACAGAAATGTTTTTGAGAACTGGAATTATACTTTAAATTCCTCTCTATTCCTATTCAGTTATTTTAGACCCAGTAAGTGCTCAATAAATACTGGTCGAATTGAAAAGAACTCAAGTTCTATCAAAGTCTACAACTAGTTAACTAGTTGAACAGTTTAAAGATCAAACTTACTTTAAAAATTAACTTAAGGTATAAGTTCATTGAAATCATTCTAAGTATTAACATAACTACTCAATGTGTTTATTTTCTTTCTCCTACTTGGAAAACCAGGCCAACCACAGAAATGACCATGACTAGATAGGTGACTCGAAGAGTAATGAGGTAATTTCCTTCAAAGATGATGAGGTTTTCAGGATTCTCTGGAATGCATACCTACTCACAAATGTGTCATTATTAATGGCTCCCTTTAGGTAGAAGCAACAACACTAGGGCATTTAAGAATTTTCAGGCAACTTCACATAGTCAGGTATCAACAAAATCTGAATTTCATGATCCCATTGCTTACACTAACATAATGAAAAAGAAGGCAGATTTACTACACACATTTAGAAATAGTCTATCAAAGTTGGGTTACTATTCCTGTACTCGTATTCCAAGGTACCATTCACTATGTTTGCATAAACATCCATATAAATCTGAGTAAAAAAATGAAAGAGTCGGTAAAAAAGTATCTTACCCCAAAACTAGGTGCACATAAGGAGTTATGATATCCAGTTAAATTTAAATTCAGATGAATAAAAAAAATAAAGCTTTACTGTAAGTATTTCAAAAAGCATTTGGGACCTTCTTACAGTACACAATTATTTTTGTTGATCTAAAATTCAAATTTAACTAGACATCCAGAATTTTATGTACAAACCCATAACATGTATTATGTCTTCTATTTTAAAAAAGAAAAAGGAAAACAAAAAGCATTGAATAAATTTCATGAAGCCTTCCCTTTCAGGAAGAATACAATAAATAATCTAATTCTATTATAGTACATTGTAGAAAATTGAACATATTGCTAGTAAGAAAAACAGCAGTAAGGTACACCGAGTGCCATGTGCTAGGTACTATGTCGAACCTTTGATATGCATTATCACATTTCATTCTTACCACATCCTTATGAAGCAGGAAGTAGCAGCAGAGGTGATGATAATACTAGTAGTAGTACTCTTCAAATGAGAAAAGCAATGAAGAGAACAAACTGTTCAATGTCACCGAGTAGTAGAGCAAAGACGCAAACCCAGACAGGTTTAAGTGCTTAGCCCCAATCTCATTGTATGGGTGAAGAAAAAAAAAATCTTAATAATTTGTCCAAACTCATGCACCTACTAATTAGTGAGGTTGGGATTCATATCGAGAACAGTCTGACCCTAAAGTTTTAGTTCCAATAATATACCATAACTTCCCAGGTCATGTAAAATGGGAGAGGTACACACACTTCCCACCTAACAGGGCCATTATATTGTAATAAAGTTAGAAAGCTTGTCTTCAAAAACCAGTAACTGACCGGCTTCCTAGGAAATTTTATCAGATTCACCCATCTGAATTTCAACTCCTTATCATGAAAAGTTTACACTAAGTTGGATTGAGAATGTGCAGAAGCTTTCTACTGAGAAGAATGTGTCATTGCTGCCATTTCTCTACCAAAACAGCTCTTTAAAATAAGTCACTTATCTAATGCCTACTGCTCTTTTTACCTTGAAGCAAATTCTTGCTCAGGCACATTAAACCCAAACTCTAGCAATATCCTGGAATGCAGACCTGAAGGCAAATTTGAAGCTGCCACCAAAGTCTGTTTCAAGATCCCATTCTGTATGGAAGGACTATGGAGGCAAAAACTTTTCTTTTGGGATCTGTAACTAAACAGCCAGGGTTATTCCATGTAAAACATCAGAACTTAGAAACTACTAGAAGGAAATTTACCTGGAGCAGTTTACATATGAGAGTCCTCATATCCTTATCCTAGGTGCTTGTCTACCTCTGGACTGAAGACAAAAGTCTTTAATCAATGTGTGTGTGTTTGTTTGTGTGTGTGTGTGTGTGTGTGTGTGTGTGTGTGTGTGAAACAAAACATGTATAATATAATAATCTCTAACTTTACCCTCATGCTGTCAGGCTATGAATTAACTGCTGAAAAAGAGGAGGATCTAGAGATAGTATGGTCACTTTGAATTTTGCCCCTGGATCTTACAAGTAATCTCTAATTACCTATTTACTTGATTCTGCCTCCCATTAGAGTATAGGCTTCCTGCGAGAAGGAATGCTGTCTATTTTGTTCACCACTGTTTTCCCAGGTGTGTGGTACAGAATAAGTAACCAAGTGGCAAATGAATGAATGAGAAACCACTGCTGTCACCAGTGATCAGTGTGCATACAGACTTACTTTGCCCCCATTGCCCTTGAAATCCATGACAAAAGCTTTTACTCTTGCAAACATAACCTCTATTCAGGGCTAAACAGTGCATGTGTATCATCATTTCTCACAAAGATTGTTAAGCTGGAACCATCCTAACTGGCTGCTGTGACACTAGACCTGGCCACCCTCCAAGCCATTCTCCATTTGGCAGCTGAGTGATCTGCTCACAGCTGGCCATGCCCAGTGGTGCTCCAAGCATGGCCAAATGCTTGCACAGCGCAGGGCATCATGCTGTGCTGCCCTTCCATGCCACCCAATCTACTGGGAACACTCTCCAGTCCACTGCTTGATATTAGTCTTCCAGTGATGAGCTCAAATTTCATTTCTACCCTTCCCTTCTCCCCTCAGAAGAAATGACCCCTCCATCTTTTGTCCCCAAAGGTAAAATTACAGACCCAGTATTGTATTCATGTTACTGTAAGGTTCAAGAGGTCATAGCCCATGACTGATGGACCTGCCATTTCATCTCTAAGATAGCATTGGGCATGTGCAGATGGTCAGCAATTATTTGCTAGATCAGGGAACTTCAACAAAGAAAAGTAAAAAAACATTGTTAATAAGATCGTTTTGGTTAATTAAGATCTTGCTCTCTTACTCCATTGGAGGAATATTATCTAAATTCATTAAGATCTATCCACATCTGCCAAACCTATTGGAAAAATTATGGACAGAGACAATGGTATGTGCTGCTGTGTTGCTATTGTTTAGGCAAATACCTACTCACCAGGAAATTTCATAAAGTATTGCCTACTCATAATTGGACTTGAGGTATCAAAATCAAGTGACCCAAAGTCAAGGAACCCTTAGAGAAAATACACTCTGAGATAGCAAATATATATCCCCTGTTTATCCCTGGTAAGTTATGGAAACCTGGTATATTGATTTCAGAAGGGCTCTTCCTGGATTTGAGGAAAAAGGAAGATGAATGTTGCCAACATCTACACATTGGTGTAGATGGGGGACCCTTCACTATCAGCCCCTGCATGGTTCACTTTGCCAGAATAAATGATGCTCCAACTGCATTCATGATCACCAAACTAATAAACAGTCTATTTGCTACCTAATCCATGGCTCCTTTTACTATCTCATAATGTTGCCCATCCCCACCCTCTAGGAAGTGACATTTCCTGAACAAATTATAAACTTTTTAAGTACCTCATCCCAAGAAATCTGACTAATTCACAACTATTATTTCTTCCCATGTTTTTTTTATTTTACTTATCCAAATTTTAAAAACACATCTTTAAAACTAAAAAATTTGCAATAATGTTTGAAATATTTTCAGCTAATCATAGCACCCCAAAAAACTATAATTCAAAGAAATCACACCACAGTTTTAGAAGAGTATGTTGGTTGAGTGTGTATAGATCCAAGAGTGCACAAGTTCCAGAGTCCGAATAATCAAGACTTAACTCGGGAATATACCACTTAGTAGTTCTCATATATATGAAGAAAATTTTATTTTCATTTCTAATCCAAATTTTACCACTTAAACTAAATCCAACTATCATCAGAGACAACAGAAAAGGACCAGTCACTGTCTTATATCAACCCATGCAGTACATATGACTGGTTTTGCAATTCTACCACTCTTTTCCTCCTTAAAAATTACAAAACTTAGAGGGAAAAAATTAACCATAAAAGGGCCAGCTCTGAAATTTTATATAATTAACCAAAAAAATAAAATAAAACATGTTTCCAAGAAAGTAATTGACCCAAAATGGAAATGTTTATTTATCTATAATTTTCACTAAGGAGTTTCTGGAATAAACATAAGATCTTTCAAATTCATGCTGGTTTACAAAATCCCAAGGCACCAAATAGCACTGATTTTCATAAAGTAAAAAGACACATTCTGGTCTTATTCTAAACAGAAACAAAACTAATACTGTGAACAAACAAATCTTAGTTAAAACTCATTGAAATAATCCAAATGGTTTCCATTCCAGGGAAAATAGTAAGTCAGCAGTTTGCATACGGCAGCCTTTTCCAAATACACAAAATAAGCAAAAACAGCAGCAGAGGAAAGTGCAAATGCTGTAGCCTTTCTATTTCTGCTTCCACAGGACTGCAGTTCGATCAATACCATGCCGTGCAGTGCTTGGCTACCATTTATGCACACTTCCAGGTGGCTCTGACTGTACCATCCAGAGGTGCAGAGAACTCCTGGGGCCTGATTCATGGCACCATTACACACACCACAAAGAGAATGACAAGAAATTCTAGGCACCAGCCTCCAACAGCTAGAACAAGACTTGAAAGCCAGAAAAACAAATACTTGAGGTACCGAGCAATCAGAACTATCACAAAGAACACTCAGATACTAAACAAGAAAACAATGAGGACACAGCTACTCACTCCTTAAGAAACAAAAGCCTCTGGGAAAAAAAGTAATAAATGAATCACAACCCTTCACTTAATACCAGTAACAGCCTGTAGTCAGTTAAAGACTGTTGAGTAAAAATATTCTATATAAGGAAACTTACTTAAGGGAAGTATTCAAAATCCTTTACCCAAGATAGAAAACCCGATGTGCAAAATCAGGAGAGGGGAAAGTCTGTCTGGGGTTATTTCAAGGCACTTACAGACTGCATCTTAGATACTACTTTAATTTTGAAGGATAAGTTGTACAAAAAAAAAGAAAACTGCTGCTTTAACTTCAAAACAGAGAACCAAATTCCAAATCCCCCTCCTCCCACAGGACTTGAAAGGACAATAATTAGTCAAGAAAACAGTAAAATGAGGAAGTGGTATTCTCTTACAATTTCTGTTAATCCCCACCAGCTGTAATTTAAGAAATTCAATGACATCAGCATTTACATTTGATCCAGTAAGAATGACAGAACTACAACTGCAGAATCATATGAGCATGGGGGTGGGGGTGGGGGGGAACGGTGGAAGAAGAAAGTTGGGGACAACTGGAAAATGCATTTGAAAATGTGGAAAATTAATTCACTTTGCAGTGAATCACTTCAACAGTTTTAAACACCAACACTGCCAAAAATAACATAAAAAAGTGGAAAAGGAAGCATAAGTACTCCAAACTTAAGCAAATGATCCAGTGGAACTTCTGAAAAAAGGCCCCCTGAAACAAGTGAACTGAATACTTGAAAACAAACAGAAAGCAATTAAGCCATCTATGAGCAGTAAGAATGAAACACTGAACAGCATATAAAGACTGTCATTCTGTTAAAAAAAAAAAAAAAATCCTGCTATACAAGAGCCTGTAAACTGAGTTACATTATTTATCATTTACATTACCTCCTAGAAGACAGGCACAGAGTCAACTCCATGATTTCCTTTCCCAGGTAGAGAAAATAGCTTTTGGAAAAACCACTGAAGTATTTTCAAGGTGTCCCATCTGAGTTCAGAGATAGACAGGGAATACAGCTCTGAATTCCCAACATAAAATGACAAGCATTAGCTTTTACTCAAGTTATATTCAAAGGAAGAAAACCATAGCAAACTTGACCAAATAACCTATGGAAGAGCTGAAATCACTCACCAGGGCCACCTCGGCCCTTTGGGGGAACATTGAGTCCACTGAACCGTCTCAGAAAGGAGATTGTTATGAAAATGCGATTGCAGCCGCTCTGCCACACGCTTACATGCACCTTCTCTCAACACCAGCAAGGCTAAATTAGAGATACAGTGATAATTAATAGGATCCTTGGCAGCAGGAGCCAGCTTCTTTAGCAAACCAGTAATTGCTGCCTACTTAAAATGACAGGGAATTCATACAGGAAGGAGGGAGGTGCTAATGATGGAAATCATAAAAGGTAAAATAGACTTTACATCAACAGGTTACTTGGCGCCCATTCAAAACTACCTCCTTATCTATAGATTCAGTGAATAATGAAAGCAAATAAATTCAAAATCATACACAGGAGGACAAAAGATCAATAATCCTTACAAAAATGTCACCACTAACATAAGAAAATCTGGTGAAAATAAAACTCCTTCCACACACCCTCCAACTCCCAAAATGTCATAAATTCCTAACTTGACCATGAAAATAGTCATAATTTTGTGTAAGGTATCATACTGGGAAAGCAAATTTTTACAATATGTGACATATTTTGAAAATACGCAGTCCATCAAGAAAAATTTAACAATACTCATAGACAGTTCCTACCCTTTTTCTGACATTAAAATAGTACCCTTGTTTATAACCTTTCTAGGACAGAAAAGACATGTAGTTCACACTTTGTTTACCAGAACAACTGAAGACTGCATGATATCTCCAGCTCAAACCTCGAAGCCCCAGAAATAAGAGCTCACACTACTAAAAGATTTCCAAACACTCATCTAGACAGTTGCCCCAAAAAACCAGTACCCAAAAGACTCTCCCCAGCAAGAAGCAAGCCAAAGTACCTCTAACATCTTTAGAGACATGAGGAGATGAGAATTTAGTCTTCTGTCATAGGGAGATGTCTGTAGAGATAAACCAGGGCAGCAGGTACATAGTTTCACAATGACTAATGCTGACCAAACTCTTCATAAAATGAACTCTACAAGTACAGATCCACCTCGTTAGCTCAGAAAATAACCTGGCTCTCTGATGGTATTGCTAAGTCTGTCCTGATGGCCCACAAAAAAAAAAAAAGAGAGAGAGAGAGAAAGAGACCATTACAAGACTCTGGGGTGTCTAACTAGATACAACCCAGGAGACCCTGTTTATAAAATCTCAACAAAATCTCTGATCTGAGCCCTCCCTGGTGGCGCAACAGGTTAAAGCACAGCACCATGAAGCTCGCAGCAGCTACTTCACTGTGAGTTCAATCCTGGGCCAGGGAGGTGACCCAGATGGTGTGGCAGACCTCTCCTGACCCGCCAGATGCTTTCCTCAGCAGTGTACTTTGTTGATCTGCCTGTTCTGCTGCCCCCTCTGCCTCTGGTGAATCCTCTCACCACTCCTGCACCTCTGGCCTGTACCCCAGTTCTGTATGCATAAATAAATACTTTTTAAATAAATAAATAAAAATCGCCAATCTGTCTCATGATAGTTTAAAAAATATGTGGTAGGTAGCAGATTGAGAGCAGAAGTGTTGGAAACTCAGGTGGTTTACACTTTTCTTGGCATGTATTAAAATGAAATGTGTTTTCTTTGTGTGTGTTGTGTCTTTCTCCTCTCCTATTAACAAAGACTAAGAATGATTTAATATTCATTCTGTGAATCTCTAACCCATTCCTGATGGAACCCACTAAGTATATGGCTCAGCATTAAGGCCATCAACCAGTATTTTTATAACTTCTTCCTTTCTATTAGATCATTATATTCTTTTATTGAAAATATTTAACTCAATACTTTACAATGACTAATGCTCTTAACACCCACATGTCAAGGCAGAAGTTAAATTCATTACACAACATTATGATGTTTCAAGACCTTTGGCATTCAAAGATAAACAGTCCAGAATGGAACAGACTGGCTACAACTGTATGGAGACACATAGGAAAAGCAATTAACAAGTCAAGTTAGGCAGGGAAAAGAGAAGGGAAAAAATCAGGATGTTAGGATCTATATTAGTGGTAGACCACAAGTTTGGGTAGGTAGACAAGACTTTTTGATCTTATCAACTAGGAACATCTGAAGAAGATCTATAATGAGCAATGAGGAAAATCTATACACCACACCCTTGTGAATGATCAAATACTCACCATCCCATCTTTTGCTACCATTTTTGGAGGCTTCACAATCTATCTCTTTCTTTCTTTCTTCAGAAGCAGCTTTGAAAACAAAGGACTATGCAGGGAAGCCTTCTGTGAACACCTTTAATAGATCTGTTTATTTTGGATTCAGATGTTCAACCACACCCAGTGTCTCTGGTCTTTACTTCATCAGAAACCTAGTCTTCTTTCTATTGCAAAATCAACATGAATTGTCACCCCTGATCACTTCCTATCCTGCCCGCCGATCCTAACAGCTACAGCGACCACCAGAGCAGGGTAGATACAAGGTGAGCTCTGAAGTCATCCTGCCCTTGGATGAAGTCTTGGTTCCTAAGATGCCAAGTCTGAGCTTCTTTATCTATAAAGTGAGATCCTACCTACCTCATATCAGAATTAAATTATATAAAACATTTTAAATGTTTAATATAGTACCTGCTAGATAGCTGGTCCTTAATATTTGTAATTCAGCTAAATCTGAATTATTCATTCCTGCTATTTCAGATTCTTGACTTTTCCAATGCAGGAAAAAAATCTGAGAAAAAATTACATAGGTGTCTTCTTGATCCAAGCACTAAAACAGGCTGGCAAACAGATATGAATGACCTAAATAAGCCATTGATTGTATAATATACTGTACAAAAATGTAATGGGTAGGATACAGATGTGAGGAAGAACAAGATCCAACTTTATTACTTTAACTCCAGTGAATTTCAGTTTCCTAGATGTAGAAGAAATTAAAGCATTAACACAAAAGACAGTCTGTAAAAAGAACTTTTAAAATGTTAGATGATGCCATTACTATTACTGCTGTTCATATTTTCTTTACCATTATTGGATTGTATGATCCTCTGGCGAACATAAAACTATGGGATCTACTGAAAACAAATCTTTTCTTCTCTCCTTCCTAAAAACAAATTCCAAGCACTCCCAACAAGTATTCAATTGATATTGATAATAATGACTGCTGATAACTATTATATGCTAATTTTCAATACACAGAGAACTCAAAAACATCACCTATACCCTTTAAATCCAGTGTAAATTAGGGCTGATTATTTTGGCTTGCTGCTGGATTTTTCAACAAACCTTAAAATGTCTCTCTGCTCTTTTCCAAGGTCCTCACTCCACCTTCCTAAAGATTAGTAGAAAATGTATTCAATTAAATTAGAGTCACATATATAAATAGTGAAGTCCCACTTAGCTTTAAAGATATGTAAGTGATTGGCCATTTTTATTGGCAGAGAAACTCATAAAAATGTGAGACTGGGTTCCTGAAAAAGTTTTATTAAAATGGCATCATGTACAACCCACAAAAAGATTGAAGCAGATAATGTTTTCCCAGTGTGTACATTTTTAAATTCAGAGAAGGAATAGTAGAGAAAGATGCAAGAAAACAAGTTTTAATATAATAAACTCTCATTATTCATGAATTCCCCACTTGCAAATTTACCTACTCAAAATTTATTTAGAACCCCAAAATCAGTATTTGCACTATTTTTGTAGTCATTTACAGACACAGTCAGAAAGGCAAAAATTTTCAATGACCCAAATTATGTTTCCCACTAAAGACAAACAAGGTAACATTTCAGTTTCCCAAAAGTATCCTTTTAAGCACTGTTTGCATTTTTGTGTTTTCTGTTGGTGACTTCATTACTCAAGGAGACCCCAACCCTAGTGTTTAAATGCTCTATACAGTTGCTATGAGCAGAAAGGCTATAATATACCTTTCCAAAATAAAACAGTGTTAAGTGAGCTCGGTTCAGGAATGCATGAGGAGCTTTGGCTTTGAGTTCAATGTCATTGAATAAATAACATATATTAAATAAAGGGTCACTAGGTATTAACACTAATAAAACAAGGTTATGTATAGATCAGTTGACAAAAGGGTAGTGACCAGAAGCTCATAGGAACCTAAGCCTGTATTTCCTCCCAGACCAATTGTTCAGTATATATTAATAAAATTTTCATGATGACTTTGTAGAGTACACACTACCTCAAATACTGAGAATTGACTATTCTTATTTCATCATTTAGCACCAATCTTAGTGACAACAACCTTGCTAATTTAAATGCATCAAGTATTTACATAGAATAGAATTTACAAGTTACCTTGTACAATCTTCAACAGCTATTCCAAGAAAGGAATACTGTTACCCCTATAATAATGTTCTCATATTTTAGATAAGAAAAATGAGGTGCAAAGAAACTTAAGATGAATCCACACCTAGTAAAAAATAGTCAAGATAATTTCTTATATGATTTCAAAAAGACTTTAATGAAGATGCCAAAAGTTACTGACCCTTTCCAGCGCATCATTAACTCTTCATCATTTTTAGTCATTCTTTATGCGACAAATATTTATAGGTTACTCACTACCTAGATCCTGGAGATGCCCAGTGAACCAACAAATTCCCTGTATTCATGGGGCCTCTTTCAAGGGAGGAATAACAGATAATGAAATAAATATCACCCATCAGCTATTTATAGGCAGAAGATGCTTTATTTGCTAAAATACACTTTATTAAATAAGGGCTTCAAAAGAAATGACAGGTATAGTCTGCCCCAATCTCTTTCTAATATTCATGACTAGTAAGTGGGTTCTCTTTCTCCCCCAGAAGGAGCAACCCTCGCCCTTGAGCATCTGACCTTAGATCTACACCAGTGCTCAGCAGCCAACCTTTTGCCAAAAGCCAACAGTGATTAAAGTTGATTCTTTTTTCTCACCATTATCTCCTGACTCCACAGTAGGCTCAATAAATATTTACTGAATATCATTTTACCTCATAAGAGCAAGGAAAATTTGCCCAAGGATCTTGCCAGTTAGTCCCAAACCATGACTCTGAGAAAATGAATGAGATCTTTTAATATCCACCTATTTAGATACTCAAGAAATAAGCCTACTCTGAAAAGCCCCTAGCTTGTTGCCTAGTTAAGGTACCCAACTCTCAGCTCCAGCATCCACAGCCGACTCACTCTTTTCTCTAGCTAAAAGGCAGAGTTCAGAGCCCATCACAGAAGTCCATTTCTGACCATCATTCTTAGACTTCATCCTCTCCTGTGCTCATTAATTCTCCAAGCATACTGACTCTCATGCTAAAGCATCTAGCTCTAGGTGTCTTTTGTTTCAGTATAAGTCTATTAACTTCAATCATATGAAAAGAGAAAAATGCCCATTTTCCCTGTTCCTTTATAAAAGTCATGACCAACACTGTTTTTAACCCAAGCCAAGATTCAATTAGTTGTGCCAGTATCAGAGAGAGTTGAAAAAAAACTGAAAAACGATTCCACAAGGATATCCTGTGTATATTGTATGAATGTAAATCTGGATTCTGGTACAAGGTGCCTTCCACTCATTGCTAAATTGAATGAGTTCTCATTCCTCTGCACACACAGCTGATAGTTGGAGGAAGTGGTCTAGCAGATTCCCAGGTAACACCGAGTTCTAGTATAGATTTCAAAATTGCAGTTTATGTCCCAGGCACTAGAGATGTACTTCTGAGAAATAACAATATGGTTGGATATTCTTAGCTATTTCCCTCATGGTGACAATATAATAGGAAAATCAACAGCACCTGCATAGACTAGCTACTACTTCCATTTAAAGCCACCAGTTGATGGTACCTGAATGCAGCAGCAGGCCAAAGTGGACAGCAGTGTAGCAAAGACGCAGGAAACAATGTATAGAAGTTCCAGTCATATCTACCGCACCCAATTACCAGGGACATTCTCATCACCTCACTGAAGCATCAGTGCACTCTTGTGAGGCACGGACCCTTGAGAAATATATAATACGTCTCTGATTCCTGGTGATGACATTTGCTTATGGGTGCAATACACTGAGACCTCCTTTAAGAAAGATAGTTGATAACTGGCTGGTCCCCCTTTCTGCTTTCTAGTGACCAATCAAGCAAGATGCTTTGGAAAGAAACTTTGTAATACACCAGAAAGCAAGTTGTCTGGCACACATAAGCCAAAACGTCAAGTTTCACAAACAATTCGATCTGTCCATTACCTCATCTCAGCACAACTGGAAGAAAAGCAAATCCCTATTGGTGTTGATTAAAAAAAAAAAAAATTTACAACTTAAGATTCTAGCCTCTCAATAGCTACTAGGAGGGAATTTTTTTTAGAAAGGTAAAAGATATAAAGGTTTTATGGTTCAAGAAGTCAAGGGATTATAGCTGGTACTGCATAAAGATAACTATACAAACAGACTGTCCTGTTAAATGTGAAAAGGTAAAGTAGACAAAGCTGAAACATGACAGTTAGAAACCTGTGTGGAGACAGGGCTGGAGCTGTCTGCTACTCTGCAGTGTTGTGAAACTCCAATTAATGCAACTTACTATTTATTCTTCCACCTAACTATAGTCTATAATTATGATGAAAAGAAACATGTTGATAGAGAGAAAGATTGTCCCAGCAACAAAAGTAATGCCTTACCAGTAAATAGCATGTGCCAACTTTAAACACCTACCTGTTAAGTATCTCACTGTTCACCACTACTTGACCTGCATCAACTCTCTAAGACCGAATGCTGACGTCCCAACCTAAGGAATGGTTAGCCCTTCTCTTTTAAGTACCCTCTTCTTTTCTTTTTCATTTTTTTATTAATTATTTTTCTTACATCATCATAGTCTTGCTTCCTCTTTATTAAAATATTTAACACAAAAAAAAATCATTTCAAGTGAAAACTTTTGATGCTGTGGGTACAGGGAACCAGAATGAGGGAACCTTAGTTACTGAGTAGTAGCCTTAGTTACTGAGTAGTAACTAAGCACCAGACTTAGGTACAGCACTTTACCCACACAGTCACCTTATATCTTACATCACATTATTATTCATGAACCCCACTTAGCCCTCTGTTGAAACAGAGGGGTTACAATAATAATTTGTTCAAAGATTACAAAGGAAAAAAGAGCTAGTAGATGGTCAAATTGAAATTAAAGTTAAAATGTCATCTTCTGAAGCTTAAAACACAAACATTAGATTTAATAGACTGCTGAGAGCTTTCAACCCATTCACAGAAAGAATGGGTCAAAGATTTTTTTCTTTGGAGATGGTCAGCATGCAGCAAAAGAAAAATATTCAAAATGTTTGAATCTAAATGGATTAAACATAGAAATTGGTTGAATGTCCCTGTAAACAAGAGGTCTGGAAATGTTCCATGGACTTTCCTTCTCACAGTCTATACTTCTCCACAGAGAAGCTAATGGTTCAGAAAGGATCAGAACAAGGGCAAATCCTCTTATGTCAGAACACCCTTATATGACAAAACAGATGCTGGCTGGGCACAGACATCCCGCCCCTCTGTTTTGGAAGCTCCCACATTCTACAAACTGTCTGGAATTCATTAAGACAGGAAAACAGGCTGACAGTCGTATTTCAAATTTTATTCAACAGAAGTTTTGTGAAAAACAATTTGGTCATGTGGGCAAGCCTAAAACCACCATCACCCTGTTTCTCAACCAAATCTTTCAGTCAAGTGACTGTTGTATGCTTCAAGCTTCACACTATTTTTGTCTAGGTTAAACTACGACCCTCTTTTGAGACTGGGACCAGTGTTCTCACATTAGTAAAGTTAACTTCAAGTCACTACGTGATCATATTTAAAGATTCAAGAATCCTACTTGTTTCACTGAAATAAATCTGATAGCTAACTTTCTAGAAGGGAGTTTCCTTTTATTTCTTTTGAATCAGTGAGTAATTACCAGTGATCATTTCTGGCTTGACCAGAACATGCAAACCCCATTTTGTTATTGAATGTATTTGAGGGACTATTTCATTTCAAAACAGAAACACAAGAATAATTTCAGTATGGAAACTTATGATTTATGAATAAGCATTAGAACAGTGGCAGAAAATTCAAATTAGCCATGTACACTTAAAAAAAATCATTATAGGCCCTCTCTAGTAGCACAATGTTGATTAAAGCACAGCACTGGAAGCTATTAGCAGCCACCTCAGCATGAGTTCGATCCCCAGCGAGGGAGGTGACCCACATTTTGCAGCAGACCTCTCCTAACCTGCCCGCTGCTTCCCTCAGAAGTGTAGTTCACTCAATCAGCCTGTTCTGCTCCCCACTCTGTCTCTAGGAATCCTCTCACCACCCCCATATCTCTGGCCTATACCCCAGTTCTGTATGCAAAATAAATATCTTTTTTAAAACTTCATTACTTAATTAACAGAAACATCTGGGAATAGGCCTATGTCTTCCATGGGTAAACACCACCTGACCCAGAGGTAAAACACTACTAAGGTCATGGCAGTGATAGCTGACTAGCTATGCACCGAAATGTGTTCCTCTTAGCAGGCAGAGGTGTGTGCTCAGCCAATGCCTACATATCCAAGCTCCCACCCAGCATCCAAATACAGATATGAGACAACAGGGTTTTAGCAAAAGCAATGCCTGCTTGGAGCATTAGCCCTTTCCTCTTCTTTCCCTTCTACCTTTAGACACAGGCTCCAAGGTTTCAAGCTATGGCAGAATCAGAAAACAGAAGGAGCCTGAGATCTTACTTTGCCATATGAAGGAAATCTGGAACTATTTCATGATTATTGCCTGCCACTGTGTTACAGCTACTAACATTAACCTAATACACATATTCTCTGCCTCCAAGGTATGGCTTTTTGCTCAAGTTTTACATGTATCCAAGATCAAGAAAATAAAAGGAGAGTCTGTTTCTGTGAGCAAAATCTTAGAATTTTCACTAGTCAATGTGCAACAGCCTGAAACCACTATATGGAATAAAGAAATATGGCAGTCTATTGTCTTTTCCTGGAGAAACTGAATTCCATGGGTTGAGCATGTGGAAAGGCACTACTACAAGACTTTGAAAAAGTGATTATGTACAAACATAATAAAGGTGTCCACTAAAAAAACTAAAAATAGCAAAGTGGGTTTCCAGTTACAACTGATTAAAAAGATGTTAAGTATATGAATCTAAGAGTGAGAAAGAGATACACTAAACCAAAAGAATAGCATATAAGATCACTACTCCAAAAAGAAACCCTAAAAAATCGTCCTTAACATTCTGCCCCCTGCTGTTAAACCATGCATTTTAGTGATGGTGATACTACATTCAGTTCTGAATCAACAAAGATTTAATGCTCCCATGTGTAATCAGCATCATGAGAACTGCATTCCAAGATTCCATCATTTAGCATTTACACATCTAGCATTTAACCAGACAAATGATTATTGTTTATCTACCTAAAGACCAGTAGATACATGACCATGCTAAGATGATGCAAGGAGTGGTTCCACAAAGTCTACAAGGCATCACAAACCAGTGGCCCTACTTCACTCTTCAAGCATACTTTCTTGCAGCAAACGGGCAAACTTTGATTTGGAATGTCACCTGGAATCATGTTTACATAAGCTACTGTAAACTCTTCCTTTAAAAGTAAATAAACAGAATTTGCAAGAATGCAGAGTTGGTGGCATCCCCTTCCTTTGAAAGAAATGACCCTAACTGGTCAGTACTATTTTTATGTTTATTTATAGTCATTCTCTGCCAAAAGCATTATAAATTAGTTGCAAAGGGTTATATTGGCCAAGGTAACAATGGCCTAAAATTAAATTGTGGTTACTCAGGCTCAATAACACACAGAGCAAAACTGATCCTAAAATACTACTTTTCCACTACTTTTCCATCTTTTGCTAAAAAAATCCAAGTGCTTTAAAAAAAAAACAGATCCTTTGATGGAGATGAAATTGAAATTGGCATTATTTGGCCACTGACATTTCTAACTATCTGTTCATAGACTTGATTCTTTTTTCTTTACTGAGGTAATGCTGGCTATGATTTAGGTGAATAGGTTCTCACCTCCTCAGATGTATGTTACCACCCACCCCCACCATACAAGCACCACCAGTACTTTTCCATGCACAGATCAGTTTTAGATATTATCTCCACCTGTCTAAGACAGATGCATACCAGATGAACAATGAGAATACATCTCATTGAGGTCTTCTGGTAGACCTTATAAGGATTGTGCTAAGCAATGACTAAACAGCAAAGTCACCTTTAGGATTTTCATGTGCTCTTCTTTTTTACCAAACTTCAAATCCCAGTTATAAAAAATAAAATGCAGGTTTTGAGAAACATACATTTCAAACATATGCCTATGTTGGAAAACACAGAACCAGTTACTATTTTGGAATACTTTACAATAAAGTTACCAAAGTGAAAATGGTATTTCTATCAATTGGTCATTTCAGGATTTCATGGAAAACCTCCACCACCAAGCTAAATGAATCTTCTCTGCCAAATCCTCTTTTCACCAACGCAAATTAAGCTGTCCAGAAGGAAAACCTGTTCTACAGATACAAGAGCTGTGCACCCACATGTGGGGATGGCTATGATCCTATACTTCCTTGAGCACATGAGGAAAGACAAATGTGTGGAACTGATTCAGAGGGGGGCAGGACTGGTAAAGAAAAGCCCACAGAAGCCTTCCAGAAACTACTCAAAAGCCCACAATTTTCATATAGACTCAGGGCAGAGTCTACCAGGACTCTAACTCATTGCACTTGAATTTAAAAGATGTTTTCTTGAAAAATACAGATTTTTTCCCTTTAAGTGTTACAACTCCATGGATATTTTAATCAAAAACATAGCTACTGGCCCTCCCTGGTGATGTAGCGGGTTGGAGTGCTACACAGCAAAGCTAAGCCAAGCTGCGGCTGCCTCAGAGCAAGTTCAAACCCAGCCTGAGGTGACCCACATGGCTCAGCAGGACTCTCCTCTCTCGCCCGCTGCTCCCCTCAGCAGTGTACTTCATCCATCTGCCTGTTCTGCTCTCCACTCTGTCCCTGATAAATCCTATCCCATCCCTGTACCTCTGGCCTGTACCCCAATTCTGTATGCAGAAATAAATAAACTCTTTAAACACACACACACACAGCTACTGAAATTTGAATGTTTGAGGTTGCTAAGTAGTTGAATTAAAAATATGCCATTGCCTGGGGATGTCAATGTTAACAAAAGCTTGAGGGGGGTTAAAAGGGAGAGGCCTATTTTTCATTTCTGTACCAACACTTAAATTTTCACATCAGTATAGACAGGAAGTGTGACTTCAGAGTCAGGAGTTCTATATGGACTATTTTTTTGTGTGTGTGTGGTGTATGCATATATTTCATTAAATAAATATTTGGTTTCACCTCTTCATCCCAAATGACTTGAACTGCTCCTTTATACCAAAGTAATTCAAAACCCTACCAAAAACCACCTCAAGGTTCAGTGTGAGGGGAGCACAGGCAAACAACAACTAGAATGACCTCAATGTAACAACAATTAGAAGACCACGGGGCTAACTCCAGTAAGATGATCCTACTCCAGTAAGATGATCCTAAAAGAAGGAACAGATAATAAAAATGTCAAGCTTCATGCCTACTTTTAATCCATGATAAATATATAAAGACAAACATAAATCTCTGACTCACTCAACATTAGGAAAACTGAAGACCAAGTTATAAATACTTGCAGGAAGAGTAACATCTGTATTTCTTCCTCCACCATTCCTACATTATCCTCAAATTACCTTAAACCAGTCCTATGCTTGACATCAGCAGTTTTTCATGCATCACCTTTTATCTTCACAGCAGCCTTGCCATGTAGGCACTGGCCCATTTGACAGAAGCGAGAACTGAAGTGCAGAGAGGATGGGTAGTTTGTTCAAATCATACACTTAGGGAGTGGTAGTGACAAGATTTGTAGATTTATTTCAGATATTCAGGTCTTGCCTCAAGTCACTTCCTCCATGAGAACATTTTTGAGGACCCAATCTAATAAAGCCCCTTTATTTCCCAGCCACAATCTAGCAGTAACACTCCATTTCATTCCCTAGCAGCAAAAATTATCTTGTTCATTCATTGGCTTCATTACTAGTGAACCAAAATGGAAGCACCACCTTGCTAACATTAAGCCTGTCTGTCTGGTTCTAGCTTTGCCTCCCCTAGTCCTAGTGTGATACACTAGGGCACTTGCTACATACCTGTGGTGAGGAGGGAGAGAAAAGAAGAAGGAAAGAAGTAAATAAAACCAAGTTTTTCTGCCCCCAAATTGTATTATCTCTGCTTAAAGAGTTTGGGGAACATTTCAGAAGTACCCTAAGGAGGCAAGAGTGTCTCCTGATTCTGAGGTTATCACCTAGGGCCCTGTGGCATTTTCTAACATTACTCCCTCACAGCACTGCATCCTGCCATGTTAGCCTGGATCAATTTCCTGCCTGGATGCAGCCTGCTTACAAGCTACCACCTGTAATATACCTGTGATACACTCTACACAGCGCTCAACATGTGAGAAGTCCCAGAAACACTGGCCATTGAAGAGAAGAGTCTCTTCAGGGCAGACATCTCCCATGAACAATGGAAAGATATGCTCCTATCATTCATGGCATGCATGAAAGCTCAAAGAAAGGAAAGATGAAATTAAGAAATACAGAAGATGGTTAGGAACCAACCGAGAGAAATGAGAAGCCTGGTCCTCCTCTCCAAATCCTCAGGAGAGGGTTGGGGGAAGGTGAGAAGATATTTCAACAGCGATCCCAGACCTGCCTGCACCCTAGACCTGCTTGGGCTGAGCCCCCTCAACCACCCAAACAAAGAAGCAGATTTCATGACATGCTGTAATTCTTAGTCCTAAAGCACAGAAGTGAAGTTCGCTAGATTAACAAAAACCATCTCATAAGCTTGAAAATATCAAAAGCCTATGGTGACTGCCTTTACCATCTTTGACCTGTCTTCTTGATTATTTTCTCCAAAAAAAATGCATATTTGGAGTTGACTCAAACATGTTTTTATAATTTACTTTGTTTGATGAGACAAACCTAACAGCAAAGTAGAATTATGTATTTTGTACACACACAAAACAACTGAAGCTCTTGTTTACTGTCCTTGAAAAATGACCAAAAAAATTTTAGTCAAGGTTTTTTCCCTCTATTATTTATCCTAATACTGCCAGTTCTGAAACAAAGCAGTTGGAAAGAGAAATTTAGTAAGTTTGATTTGTCCCAAGATACATTTTTTTACACTGAGGTCCTATTCCTGACAGTAAGCACATGTGACCTGTTCTAAAAAAAGGATATTTTCCACTTCTTGCACAACTGGAGCAGATATAAACATCAGCCTGTGCAAACTGCACTGCAGAACTCAAAGGGAATTAAAAACACACACACACATACACTTAAATAAATTCTATAAATAGCAGCACACAGAAAAAGGAAATCTCCGATAACACACAAAACAAACACTTAGAATCCCACTTGAATCAAGTTTTCCATCTAACCAAACCATAAAATTAATCTGCATAATTCATTTTAAACATCTGCCAGGTAAGGGCACCATAATCTTCTCTACTTTGCTTTAGTAAAAAAAATCTGTACATTTTAGTAATTGTAACAAGAAGGGAAAAAGTGTTTATCAAGCTAAAATAGCAAAGAATGGATGCTACTTACTATCACTTGGTAGGCACTGTGTGTGCGCAGCAGTTTCACACATTATCTCAGTTTTAAAACTTCTGTCAACCCTCAGGATAGTTCGACTGACCCCACGTTACTACACCAGACACAGTTCTTAGGCACAGACCTCTTTGAGTCTACGTGCATCGAGTCTCCTGGCGACCACTTCATGTTCACAGACCACAAAAAAGGCTTTAAGTCTGGTTATAGTCTACAGGGCAACCAAAACCCCTACGTTTGGACCTAAGTTTTATTTAATGTTGTAGAGAAATATGTTTTGAGTATTGCTTAACTCTCAAGGTCAACTCAACTACCCCTATCTGTTCATAAAATTACACCCCCCAGTTTCTCTATTAATTCATCTCTGATGACTCCTACCTCCCATGGTGATCACACTGTGCACTGCATGTTTAGTCGGATCCATGTGTTTTTTTCCTTCTCTCCCACTGGGAGTTTGGAAAAGACACAGCCTAAAGCACCCTTGCACTCCCCACAGTTGAGTAGTGCCCTTAAACAGCAGGATAGGCAGTGGACAAGAGCATGCTTTTCACACTGTACTATACAAGCATGTGTCACTTAACAACAGGGTATGTTCTGAGAGACAGATCTTTAGGTGATTTCACCACTGTGAAAATATCATAAGTGTAAACACATAAACCTAGAGCCTGTTCCACACCTAGGCAAGATATGGGGATCACCAACCATCATTAGCCAAGATGGCATTATGAGGAGCGTGCCTACAGACAAGGCAATGAGAACACGGGGGCCCAGAGACAGCCCTGATTCAATGTCAAATTCATCAACTTTCTATGCCTCACTTTCTTTTTCCATACAGTGAGTAATAAAAATACATACACCCTAGTTTGAAGTGAGAATTCACTGAGCTAATACAAATAAAATAGTTTGAATCTTCCTAGCATACAGTAGTACTACCAAAGTAATAACTGTTTGTAAAATTATAATTAATATCATTTTTATTAAATGTTTACAATAAATAATAAATTTTTATTTATTATCAAATCATGCAGGTTTCATAAAGTCTAAGTTAACACATGCACAAACAATTCAAATAGGGACTAGCACATGCACAATAAATGTCAATTCTGTTTATTGGTATTAACTTGCATAAACTAGAATTCAATAGAGAGGTGCTGAATAGGAATTTTTATGTATACTATGATACTTTTTTTTTAAGGAACATAAATTGTTATGGGTTGGACCAAAAATATCAAATGCCAGAAATTTATCAGGAGGAAAGCAAAAAATTGGGGAGATCTTATTGCATAATGCAATTGGCCTACCAGAAGAAATCGAGTCAAAGAAACACAAAAACATTCTGATATGACAGAATTAAGTAAAAAGAAAATAATAGCAAGAACAACATCTGCTAACATTTCCTGAGCACTAATTATGTGCCCAGCACCAAATTCATCCTTTTCTACAGTTAGTTAAAAACTTCAGGAAGCAGACCTCCCCCCAATGCCTGATGAGGAAACTGAAATAAGAGTTCACTCAGGCAAAGAGGGACAGAGAGTGGTACCAGAACAATCACTTTAATAACCCCTCTTAGAGGTTACCAGCAGATCAGACATACCAGAAGAATCAAGAAAACTTTTATAAACCAAAAAGTAATTAAGTTTTGCTTTGCCAAGAATGGATTATTATTTCATAAAAGAAGGCATGTTTTAATAGAAAGCAAAGAAAAGAAAATGGAAGAATTCAAGAAATGGCAGTGGCCTTACACCTCAAGAAGTGTGTATGAGTGTGCACATGTCACAACAGTCCTTGTCTTTCTCACTTTACCCCAAACATGCAAGCACTTTCCACACCTCTCTGCGAATTAAGATCTGGGAAGCAGTGCCACATCCTGTCCTGCCTGTATGAAGCTAATACTCGCTTTCATTCCCATTTCTAATTTGCAAAGAGTTAAGTAACCATTGTCTAAAACATTACTAATAGTCTGAGAAGAAATAGGAGTATGAAGCTTGTCCAGGAAAAGGACATTTGCAACTACAAAGTCACAATTTAGCAGCAACTAAACAAAAGGCCCATGAACCTGAGAGAAGCTACCCATGAACCTGAGAGAAGCTACCAGGTTATAACATTGCCTTCCAGTCCCAGGACCTACACAAAGTTCCTCTCTACTCCTTGCCTGCCTGATGTGACTCTAACCTGTGAATTCTGGGTTCACCTCTGACTTCAATAAGGTGACCCACCAATAAGATTTCATTCTCTGAAGACACAAAGGTTTCAAACACCTTGTTGGGGAAAACAATTATTCATTACATTTTCTTGCAGTATAAGACTTCCTATAACATAGTTTTGTTAATTAAATGACCAGAATGGAGTTTACATAATCTAAATCCAACAGTTTTCCATTCCTAATGTATCCTTCTTCATCAAACACTGGCATAGCTGAGCTTAGAGGATGAAGAATGTAGAAAGACTCTGGCAGTAGCTTATTTTAAAAGAAAAAGTATCAAATGCAAAAACCAAGACCCAGCAGCTCATCCTGAGGGTATTCAAAAAACAAATCAGTATTGTGCCAGGTACTATTCAAGGTCAGTCATTCTGAACAGGGAAGATTCTGCTCCATGAATATTTTGGCAATGCTGGGAAACAATTTTGGTTGTGAGAACTGGAGGACGGGTGCTACTAATAGGTCGAATCCAGGACTGCAGCTAAATATCCTGCAATGCCCAGGACAGACCCACAACAGAGAGCTATCCAGCCCAAAATGTCAATGGCAACCCAATAAAGAAACACTGATCTGGGATCTGGGGACACAACAGTAAACAAGGAACAGAAAGAAATCCCTGTTCCTTTGGAACTTCCAGTCTAGTTTGGAAAACCTGTAATAAACATAATATGCTAAAAAGTTATAAAATAGGTTGTAAGTGTTTTGGAAACAATTGAGCCTGGCAAGGAAGCAGAGCATTTGAAGGAATAGTAGTCATAAACAGCACAGCTCAGGTAGGCTTGGGAATGACATTAAAAGAAGACTTGAAGTTGGGGGAATTAGCAAAATGGCTCTCCAAGAGGGAGTAACAAGTGCAACATACAGAGACCCAAGAGTTCCAGGAACAGGAAGAAACCAGTCTAGCTGGAGCAGAGTGGCAGCAAGAAAAGGAGCCTGAACCTACATAGGGTGCCTTGTGTCATTTTTAAGGATCGCAAGTTTTACTGAACCTAGAAGCCACTGAAGGGTTTTGAGTAGAGAATTGCAAGATATGACATGTTTTAAAGCAAGGTTTCTTACTGTTGGCACTATTGATAATTTGGGGCTAGGCAATTATTCATTTAGCGGACTGCACTTGTACCAGAGAATATCTGGAAGGATGCCTGACTTACAGCTTTCTAGAGGCCAAAAACAATCTCCTTCCATCATCACAATCAAAAACCCACTCCAGATACCCACCCAGACACAGCCAAAATGACCCGTGAGGGACAAAGTTACTCCCTGGTTGAGAATCAGTTTTTTAAAGGAACATTATGGTTACTGGGTTGTAAAAGCACTAAAAACAGGTAAGGGTAAAAGGTAGAAGACCAATAATCCAAGTGAGGACGCTGGTAGTTTGAACCAATGGGGTAGCAGAGGAGTTGGTGATAAGTGGGCAAATTCTAGACATATTTTCACCTGTTAAAGAGACAATCCAGGGCCCTCCCTGATGATGTAATGGATTAAAGTGCAGCACTGTGAAGCTATGGCCACCACTGCAGCACAAGTTCAATCTCTGGCCTGGGAGGTGACCCACATGGCATGGCAGACCTCTCCTGACTCATCTGATGCTCCCCTTAGCAATGTATTTCAGTTGATCTGCCTGTTCTGCTCCCTACTCTGTCTCTCTGGTGAATTCTCTCACCCCCCTCCACGCACCTCTGGCCTGTACCCCAGTTCTGTATGTATAAATAAATAAATCTTTAAAAAAGAGAGAGAGACAATCCAGAGACTACAACTGAGAGAGAAAATGGCTTCAGCAGTCTTAAGTCTTTCAACTTCAACTTTTTCCATCCAGTGTACAAGAGATGAGACAAAGACTTAAGACAAAAAGAAATGAAGAAAACTTGAACGTGTAGCCCTTTTTAAAGTCACACAACAGATGTCGATGACAATACGTTAGACAACTGTGGAAAACAGTATAGGGAAATTTTCCCAACCCCATATATTTATTCACAGATTTTATTTAACTGGTTTATTTCAAAGAGCATGTGTCTGCTCCACAGACAAGTTTTACAACAACTTTTTTAATTTAGCCTTCCTCTCCATACCGGTTCTGTCCTGCACCTGTTTCTAGCTTACACGTGTGAAGCCCTTTCTTCCCACTTACCCACATTTTTCCTTACACGTGCTAGTTAGCTACCCTTGAGTGTTCACCCTGCTTGCAAGTAATATTTTGCCGACTGGGAAAAAAAACAGGCCCAAATACTTCAACATGAGTTTCATCACATTCATTTGGATTTTCCCACATGGTATTTTCATCACTCTCAAACTCATTTAATATTATGTATCAGCTACCATCAAAAATGTTCCAAACAGTCCAGTTAGTTCATTTCTTTCTGGCTATGTGCATGCACGCACACACAGTCCCTCTTTCTGGTCATGTAAGCATTTGCTTATAGAAGCAAAAACTGAGGCTGCTTGGTAAAACACTGGTCCCTTCAACCAAATGCAGATAAAGCCCCAATGAGCATAACCAACAATACCCTTTACACAATATTACTCAAAACCCCCAACCCCCAACAAACACAATCTATGCTCATACACAAAACAGCCATTATGAAGAGAAATCACCAACTAAAGGCGGGTTTTATGTGTCTAACTGCATAGGTTTCCTTCCAATCTCCCTGAAGATTTGCAAAGAGGCTGCTTCAGATTTTCTTCCCTAACTTCGATTCAGAGTGACATAGTCTGAAGGAAGTGGCTCCAGTGGCCACCCAAGCAAGTACTAGCCCCTAACACCCCAGAAGCAAAGATTACACCACCTCACTGCCTCTTCAATTGCCCTTCTTCATTCATGCCCATTTTCAGGATTCTTGCCCTCTCTGCCAGCCAGACCCTATGCACTGTGAGAGCAGGCAGGAAGGTTTGCCATGGACAGAAGCACTGAAGGCTGCCAATTGTAGCCCTCTCTTAGCTTACAGTTTAGAGGGGAGGAAATAAACACTTCTCTACTATCTCAGCCTCAAAGACCACCCCTCCTCCCCCCCCCCCTTAGTAAACATTGGAAGAATCTGGGTGACCTCAGCAGAGAAAGATACCAACCCACTCTAACAGACCAGTGGGGAGGTTTGCAGGGAAAGAAATGGACACTGGAAGTGGTGGGGCACCAGACAAGGGAGTATCTTCACTTCTCTCATAAAAAGTTTTGAAATCCCCAGCAAATTAAACACGTGTCTCTAACAAACAGGGATACTCCCAATACCTGACAGTCCCAAAGTCGCAGGCCTGGGTTTCAACTGGTCTTCAAGACCCAGAGTAAAATCTGGAAGAGGAGGCACGCCCACCCATTGCCCCCTCCCCCCTCCCGCCCCCTCCTCCCGTTTCGGGCCCTCCAGCACCCAGGAGCTGCCAAAAGGTGAGAGGCGGGTCCCAGGAAACATTCACCTGGGGCGGCCTGGGGCGGGTCTTCCCTGAGGGGCGGGACTGCCAGACTCTTAAGAGGCGCCAACTGACAAGCTAATAGCTTCCCTCGCACGTCGCGTCAATCAACCCCAATATCTAGCTCTCAGAGTCCTTAGCCCACAGGGATCTTCAGAAAACAGGGTTCACTAGAAATTCCTTTTCCCTCTTCCACCTGGACAACGTCCCGACCCAGCGCTCCTCCTCCCCCACCTCCGCGCCGGATCGATCCCCTGCCCCCACCCTGTCTCAGCAGCTGGTATCCCCAGCCCAGGATCCCCTTGCCCCGGCAGGCGCTCCCGGGCAGCCGGCTAAGCACGCCAAGTGCGCGCAGGTGAAGACACTCAGAAGCGCACGGGACTGGAGGACGCGGCCCCCAACTGCGGGGGGCAGTTCGCCCTCTGCCCCGAGGCAAGGGCACGGGGTCCTTGTCCTAAAGCCAAGCGACCGGCTCACCCCGCCCAAGGGTGGAAGGCGCGGGGCAGTCCAGCCGTCTGCAACGCCTCCCTCCAGCTGTCACCACTCACCTGCTCTTCAGGGGTTGACTTTTGAGTTCGTAATAGGTTTTGGGCTCTTCGTGAAACTCCTCCCCGACTTCGAAATCCGGCACGATACCCGATTCCGACTGCATGGCTCCCGCTTCTAGTCCTTTCACTACTCGAAAGTGAGAACAGAGGCGGCGCGCCGAGGGAAGGTAGCCGGGCCTGGGTCCCCCGAGCCGTGAGCCCCCGCGCAGTACCGAGCTCAGACCGCTGGTCCGCGCGCGGCTGCCCGCCCCGGCGCGGCGAGTTTACACTGGCACCCGCGCGGGAGGGGCCGGAGGCCTACGCAGCCTGGGATCTGTAGTTCGGCTGGGGCGGGGCATTCTGGACTTGCCAGGGGAAGTACTCCCCCAAAAAACTACAGCTCCCAGAAGGCCAGGCGGTAACAGAGGCAACGTGGTGGACACAGCTAGTGCAACTCCTGTTTGGATTCATTGTCAATGTCAGCAGCTCCTCTCTCTCTGCTCTCTCCCCACTAGGCTCAAGGGTACAGACTTGGCTTTTCAATATTAATAAGAACGGACTCTGTCCTGCTCTCCTACGGCATCCTTTCTCCCAGTTCAGATATTTACGAGGACACAAGTTCTTATTTTAAAATATAATAAAAAAAAAAGTAAAGGCTTTGACACTAGAAAGTTTTAGCCTTCAAGTCTCCCTTAAATTAAAAGGACCTCCTTTGCTCTCTAGCGCTGCTGCGACATCTCAACTTGTTCTCAGATTGGAACAGAATGAAGGAACTTTCCTTCACTTTGTAATTAAGACGTTATTGTAGAAAGTGTTCTTATGCGTTCCTTTACTATAAGTCAGTCTGGGCTTTTGCAATACTCTTCATATTCAGCTGAGTGGGTCTTTCCCTTTATCCAATTAGACACTTCTAATCTAAAGCAGCACTTGAAAGGTTCGGTTAAATTAAAAAGCACAAAGTTACAAAACAGCGTCCTCACTGTCTGCTTTTAATTTCTCAGTTGGCTGGAAGTTCAAAGAAGATTGTCCTGATATTTCATAAGTAAAGTTGCCGGGTACATAAATAATACAAGTGTCAACCTCCAGCCTCAGGCACTCAGGTAACAGAATAACAAGATCGGTCGCGACACGTTTATACTTCCAGTCCTTCCCACTGAATGGTTCCAGGAGGATGCATTCCTGCTTCTAAAAGTATCGTTAGGCATCAAGGAGGCAGTAGAGAGCTAAACGGTTGCGATTAAAGTTAAAAGACCCAAAATTTACATCTTCAGTCCTTCCCTAAAGAGCCGCAATTTTCGCAAACCCGGGAAGGAAGAGCAAAATAAATTGTGGTTATGGTCAGGGCGCTGTGGTGGAGGGAGACTTACAGAGACTACACATGAGGGAATAAATAAAATATTGCACAAAAAATGAACAATGATGTAAGACTATAAGAATCTCGATTTTCTTCATTTATAAAAGAAAGGATGAACAAACCTGTTTTTTAAAATATTGCAAGGTCAAATGCAAGAAAAAATGTAATTTATAAAAGTGATGCTCAGTGGTCATTCTTTTGTTTAATAGATTTTAAAGATATCTCTTTCAAACTAACATTTCAGCTGCAAGTTTTTCCTTTCAGAAGTAATAAACTAAATGATTAAATGATCATAATAGAAGAAAACTCTAAGAAAGCCAGAATAAAAGCTGGATATATCCCAGGAGTTGGCTATCTACACATTTTTAATTTTACATCAGATCTCTAGTTGGGATGATTGACTTTAGAGTTGGAAACTTTTAGAGTTGGTAACTACAGCTGGAATACCATGTAACAGTAACAAGTACCTAAATCCCACAATTAAATTTAATCCCCAGAATATTATTTTTAGCTTCTTCATTGCAACATTAAATATGACAAAATATCTAAACACATGAGAAAAGTGGACTTTTGTGGACTTACTGAATATGAGATCCCAGAATCCTTGATGGATTTTTTTTTGATAGATAGACGTTCAGAAATTAGATGCTAAAAGTAAAAGTTATAACTTCGCCAGAAAAGGAAGGTAAAGCATGAAGAGCACATTCAGTCTGGACTCCTATCTCATCTTGATTTTCAACTTGTTCTTGGAATGTGGGAAAAGAGGTTGATTATCATAATAACTTGGGGGTATTATAGCCACTTAAGGCCAAAAGACACTATACATCTTGCACAATGACAAGCTCTCTTGGCCATATTTCACACTGCTACCCCTTTTGATAAACACCTGAGTCTTTTTAACCTTTTGGTCTCAAGGAGCTTTTTAATCTGAGGAAAGCTGTGGATGCATTCCCAGAAAAAGATAAATGTGAAAAAGATTGTGTTCATATTTTGAGTCTATTGTCCCTCTGAAGGTCAACAGGACTTTATGTTAAAATTATACTTTTTACATCTTTAGAACCATAATGAAAAAGTCCATTATGTCATCCATTCTATCAAAATGTGACCTGCTAGACTTTGGAGACCAAACAAACCAAAGGAAATATATATATATATATATATATATATATTACTGAAGATACTGAAGACCTCAGAACTTACCTTCAGTTAAGCGGACCTTCCAGAGAAAGCCCTAGGATACAGAGCTCTGAACAGAGACCACCCAGAAACACACACAGGTCACTGCTATTTTTTCCCCCTACACCTTTTCTTGTGTTCACCCTACTCAATTCAGGAATCTGCCACCCAATGTAAGTAAGTGACCTAATCCTGACCAATAATTGGAGCCCATTTCCTTAGTCACAGTGAGGGTCTCTAGGGTCAGACAGAGCCCTAACATGACAAAAAGAATTCCTTCTGGGACATTTCTGCTATAGCAACTGGGAAAGACTGTCTAAGCTTTCAAAGAAAAGTGATGGAAAGAAACTTAAAACTAAGTTTCCTGATGGTCACATAGAGAAGCTAATCAAAAATGAGAATGAGAATGAGATCTGCAGTCAAAAAGAAACAGTAACAGGCGAATCTCAGAAATAAAAAAATCTAATAAAAGCTTTGATTCCTTGATTCCTTGACCAAACCATACCTGAAACCAGATATTTTTGGGTTTTCAGAATATATGAACCGAAAAGGGTTTTTTTTGTTTTTTTTTTTGTTTTAGCTAGAACTGTGTTTATTTAGGCTTTGATCACTTAGAATCAAAAAATGTCTTGAGTAATCACTCTTAAAAACTTTCACTACTTTAAAAGGACAAATTTCAAAGGACTACCATGTCAATAAATTACATAACAAAAAGCTAGCCACCTGACATATGGACCTGATATATGAACTCTTTTAATGAGTTAAACCCTGTAATAGATATCTCTTCCAAAAAAAAAGTCAATTATATTTCTTTCTCTTTTTTAAGGTTTATTTACTTATGCATACAGAACTGGGATACAGGCTAGAGGTGTAGGGACGGTGAGAAGATTCATCATAGTCAGAGTGGGAAGCAGACCTTTGATCTTTGATACACTGCTGAGGGGAGCAGCTGGCAAGACAGAAATCTGCTGTGCCACATTGGTCACTTTCTGGGCAGGGTATTTAACTCACACCCAGGTATCTGGGGCAAGCTTCGCAGTGCTGTGTGCTAACATGCTGAGCCACCAGGGAGGGCCTGCTTCATACATTTCAAGACATATGAAGACAGCATATTAAAAGCACAAAAACAATAGCTGAAGATTATGATTGTTATCATTAATAGCATTACTTATATTTACTTAATACTTTACTTCTTTAGACATACTTGTCACAAGTACCTATTATTTGAGGTAGCATAAATACAGTACGGCTAGATAGACAAGGTTCCACATGTTAATATGCATTGAACATATATTGGTTATAAACATGGCATCGTGTTAGGTATATGAGCTATAAGAATGTATTTGACTTTCTGCCCTCAAGAGCCCACAGTCCAGGGATTTAATCAAGACTTGAAGCACAATAAGAAACCACATATAAATCAACAAATGTTACACAATAGATAGTGGGTGTATGGACTAGACAACTTTTGTGCTAAATATGGGGGAAATAGCAGTGACAAGCCATATGTAGTTCCTATATTTAGAACATTGCCACATCTTTTTTTTTTTAAGATTTATTTATTTGTGCTTACAGAACTGGGGTACAGGCCAGAGGTGTGGCAGGTGAGAGGATTCACCAGAGACAAATCAGGGAGCAGAACAGGCAGACTGCTGAAGTACACTGCTGAGGGTGGCAGAGGGTGGGTCAGGAGAGGTCTGCCACGCCATGTGGATCAGCTCCCTGGCAGGAAGTGGCTGCACTTCGTGCAGAAGTGGCTTCGGAGAGCTTCATAATACAGTATTCTAACCTGTTGTGTGACCAGGGAGAGCCCCCATTGCCACATCTTTATGAATAGAAATTAAAATGATGTCATATGGAGAGTGGTAGTTAAACGTTACAGGTGTTTGAGAAAGGGAAAACCACTGAAGGCAGGGATAGATTTGAAGCGAGAAATTCTTGTCAGATGTGTGACTAAAAGATTCTGCTTAAAGGAAAAATTTAGGGTTAAAAAAATATGAAAACTGAATCTAATTGAGACCCTAAAGCAAACCACCAATTTACAGGAAGGGGAAAAATGAGGGAGGAACATGTTAATAGTTCCTGCGGATGCAATCAGACAAACCCAGGAATTGAGAAATTCTGCAAGACATTGAGAAATTCTTCAAAGAATAAGTGGTATCCAGTAAAGAGGAAGAGGGAACTACTTTGGATTTTAAAACATTTAAGATTTAATTTGCTGTTTAGGTGAATGAATTTATCTCAATTTTTTAAATGAATTGGAAAAAAAGGCATATCACTCAAATGAATACATTGTGTGAGTTTATTTTGGAGGAAACTGCGAGAGTCTGAACTTGGGCTGAATTGGATAATATTAAAGAAATATTGTTAATTTCATTAAGTGTGATCCTGGTATCGTTCTTAACATAATTTTTAAAGTTCTTATCTGTTAGAGATACATAAAAAGTATTTATGGATAAGATGATACAATATCTGGGAGTTATTCCTCTTCTTTTCAAATAAGTGTGGAAAAGGAAAGATGAAACATGAACAATGAAATGTTGAAACTAGGTGATATTTTATAGAAGTTTACTATTCTCTCTATTTTTGTGCATGAAAGTTTGCTATTCTATTCTGTGTATAATTTTGAAAAAGGATGAATGAATAAAGGCTCCCCAAAAAATATAGAAGAGAAATAAATTGTCATAATGATATAATGGGGTACAACTGCTGATAACATTAGATTAAAAGGCATCCTATTAAAAAAGAGAAGGAGATAAGGAAGCTATGGAGGCAAGATGGGATGTGATATGTTTGGAGGGAAGTGCCAAGAGTGACTGGTTGTAGTTGATTTAGGCAGAAATTACTGAAAGTGTACAGTGTAGCTCACAGACCATCAGGAAGGGCAGGAGAAATTAGCACAGCAGTTGCAACTAGGAACAGCTCTAAAATTTATGCCATAGAACTGGGCTAGTCTTCACCTTACCATCAGCACCACCTTCCTATCAATAACATCACAGCACCTCTGTCACTGGTCACAATATCCAACTGTCAAAATGCCACTTCTGGGAACTGGGTGTATCCACAACCACCCACTACTGGTATGGATCCATCAATGTCCAGACTACCTTAGTTATCTTCTAATCCAACATCAAGGGTTGATTTCACCAGCAAAATCAATGACGATTCTGTGCCAAAGGTCAAATTGCGAGGAATCCTGATCACCCACAGCCATTCAGTACCCTCTCTCATCACTCTAGAGACTGGAAAAAAAAAAAAAAGAAACTATCATGCAACCCCTCTGTCACCAATAAATTCAGTTATGTGTATAATAGTCCAAAAATTATATCATCTATGATATATCTTTAAAAGTATATCATCTATTTCAACTCTTGTTTATCTTATTTGATATGTATTCTCAAAAGCACAGGACTGAACAGAATTGAGGGTATTCACTTACCTAAAAAAAGGTGAGACAGGTCCAAATGAAGAATATTTTAAATAACAAAGAATATTGGCCCTCCCTGGTGGCGCAGCGGGTTAAAGCACAGCACTGAGAATCTGAAGCCACTTCCGTATGAGTTCGATTCCCGCCTGCCGCCTGCCCCGGAGGAGACCACATGGCGAGCCAGACCTCTCCTGACCCGCCCGCTGCTCCCCTCAGCAGTGTACCTTGACCATCTGCCTGTTCTGTTCCCCACTCTGTCTCTGGTGAAGCCTCTCGCCGCCCCTGAGCCTCTGGCCTGTACCCCAGTTCTGTATGAATAAATAAATCTTTAAAAAAAAAAAAAATAACAAAGAATATTAAGGGCAAAGGTGATGGGATGTGAGGTCAAGGTGGTCAATAGACAAGTTCTCTGTACCGTCCTCCTAACATTATGTTCTTCCTATAAATGCCAAGGCAGCAGATTACATGCTGAGACATAGGCCTGAAGAAATCATGCTACACTGCGCAAAGTTCACATTTGAAACATGTCAAGTGGGAAGATAATTTTCAAGGTCTAAATTTGCTCAGTGGCTTTTTTTAGCCCTTTCAACTTTTTGGATAGTGGATTTCTTTCAGAATCTGATGAAAATTGTACACATGCTTAACAAAAAATAGGAATATCTTCAAAATGTCACCTGCAACTTCACAAATGCTATGCCCGTGAACCAGCCCCCCTGCGATCATGTTCCTCTGGGAGCCTGTGATTCTTGGTCTTCTACACAGTTTATTATTGTAAGTGCTGACACAATGCAGTTTTCCAGAGCTGCTGGAGACAGGAGAGGAGAGGGACGTCACGCACCGTTCTCAAAGCGTTAGTCTAAAACTGTCCATCAGAATGATGTGAGTACCACTTAAAATTCAGGTTTCCAAGTCCAGAATGAAAACAACTAAGTCACAATCTCCAAGGGGTAAGGACTGAGAATTTGCCTTTCTAGCACGCTCCCAGCTAGTACTCTGCACCTGGACATTTTAGAACTACAGCTTGAAGGAGTAATATCATCAGGCAGAAAGACAGCACAACAAAGAGGAGGTACCAAAATGAGGCTGGAAGAGAGATAAAAAGAGAATGATTAATAAAGAATATGATGCAAAGTCTGAGAAGTGTGGATCTAGAAATAAAAGGTAACACAAAGAGATTAGGCATAGACTGAGATCTGGAGGGTGATTTTAAAAACTGGGAACAGAATTCTGTTGCTTCTCAAGAACAACTGTTTGCAATAGGGCAAGTGAAAATTCACTAGAGTTAAAGGCTGATCAGGGCTTGAGGGTAGTTTAACGCTGTTAAACGCTGTTGAAGAAAAAATATTTTGACACTTGGTAAAGAATGGTAAATCAGGCTTAATCTAGGGGAACTGTACAGCACAATGGGGATTACCATAGGGAAGAGATTAGGTTCAACCCTGAATATAGACAGCAAGGAAACGTTGGATATTTATACCAAGGAGCAGAATGGTGGGGGG
>NW_004567105.1:45907537-45942955 GCF_000260355.1 Condylura cristata
TTTTTTTTTTTTTTTTTTTTTTTTTTTTTTTTTTTTTTGCTAAACTGACCTAACAGGATTCTTGTTGAAGGCAGGTTAGGATAGTCAGACACTATCTGGGGGGATGGTAGAAGATAAGGATGGTGATCAGATGTCAAGAATGGGGGGATTCTAACTAACTAAACAAACCAACTTGGCAGGATTCTTGCTAAAACTGGGCAAGATGAATCCAGAAGTCCAAAAGTCAAGACACAGAGGAAAGGGAATACAAAGATTGCCTTTTGTAATTCACGAACCCCAAAGGTAGGCTCTTAGATGCAGGTTGCTGGCACCCCACAGCTACTAAGTCTTTGGAGGAACAATGTGTTGACCCAGGGCTGGACTTTGTGACTGCAAGCCAAATAGAGAGAAATACTGAAAGTCATGCTTTTCACTGTTGTTGCAAGGTCTTGAGGTCACAAAAGTGTAGAAGGAAATATTTCATGAGACAATATAGTGAAAAGAAAAGAAGAAATGTAGACCCTAAACAGTGACCAAAATGAGGTTACTGGCTTTAGGTAAAGTATTTAATGTAGATTTATCTAATTTAAAGGAGATTATATTCAGTGTTCTACTTGATCACCTACCTTTTCCCTTCTATGCATTATGGACAGCTTTCCTTGTCTACAACATTTTTTAAGGTTTTTAAAATATGTACTGTGGGCCTCCCTGGTGGCGCAAGAGGTCAAGTCTCAGCACTATCAAGCTATCACCAGCCACTGCAGAACTAGTTAAATTTCTGGCTGGCCAGGGAGTTGACCCACATGGTGCAACAGATCTCTCTTGTCTCGCTCACTGTCACCCTCAGCAGTATATCTCAGAAAATCTGACTGTTCTTCTCCCTTCTCTGTCTCTGGTGAAACCTCTCACCCCCACCCACGAAACCTCTGGCCTACACTCCAGTACTTGTATGCATAAATAAATTAAAATTAAAATTAAAAGTACATAATGTTCTTCTCCATATTAATTTACCAAAATTTATTTTTCTAATCTTTGCACTGTTGGACTTTTAAATTGTTTCCAGTTTTTCACTGCTACTGGTAAAGATAATTTTACTTTACTACTGCCCTAGCAGTTATATCTTTGCTCTCATCCATATAATTTTCTAAAAATTGAATTGCTTGGCCCAAAAATATGCATGTTTCTGAAATTTTTCCAAGAGGGCTCTTTCTTGAACAGAAATTTTGTCTTATACCCCTGTTTTAAGCAGTTTCACAATTCCCATTGCTACAGAACAAATATGAGGTTCTTTAACATTGAATACCCACCTTTCCATGTCTCAAGTCCTCCGATTCCTCTGAACTTTCTCTGAATCATTCCCTGATAGCTGTATTAAGTATTCCAATAAACCCAAACTGCTTAAAGCCTAGAACAAAACCAAGCTGTTTTGTCTTTAGAGTACTTTTCTCTTCCCCTTTTGCCTAACATATTTATTTAACCTCTAAAATTCAGCTCAAGTGTTGCCCTTTCCAAGAAACCATGCTCAATTCTACCAACTTTTTCAAGATCTCCAAACTGGTTTAGGAACGCCACTGTTAAGTTCTTCAATACCTGTTTTCACTGTAATATATAGCAATATCTACTTAACTTTCTATACCCATCCAACACCATCACATACAAACACATATGTGTGCACACACGCAGAGCACACAGTTACTCTTGCCTGGTGTGAGATCCTTAAGGACTAGTTGGTATACACAGATGATAGCCAATAGCTGTTTGTTTAATATATGAACAAGTGGCCATCAGATAAAAGAAAATATGTTTTCTAGCAAACTTCTACTTGTTCCTTGTGTAATGATAGCAATAATGATGCAAATGATAATGAATTTTTTTTTTTTTTTTTTAGAGATTCATCCATTCATGCATACAAGAACTGGGGCACAGGCCAGAGGGGTGGAGGGTGGTGAGAGGATTCACCAGGGCTGGAAAGGAAACAGAATAGACTTGAAACACACTGATGAGGGAGCAGCCGGGAGACAGGAGAGGTCTGCTGCTCCATGTGGGCCAGCTCCCTGGCCAGCGATCTAACTCATGCTGCAGTGACTGCCACTAGCTTCATAGTGCTGCGCTGTAACCCCTTGTGCCCCAGGGAGGGCCCGAAAATGAGATTTTTAAGTCTTTACAGTATCCGTTAGTACAGGAAGCAAATATTGATTCAACAAACTACCTTCATCACTAGGGCTATATCCCCATCTGAATTGATTTATCAGAGTAGAATTTAGCTCCTGTCCCTGAAGCATTGTTGATAAGGATTCTGAGATCTCTTCATTAAAACAGGAGGGCCCGTTCAGACTTGCTAGTGGATGATTTGGAGGAATATCATGCTGGAAAATTACTGAATGAATCATATTTAGCACTTATTAGAGCAACTTAAATCAGAAACCAAAATAAGCCAAGATGCATGCACATTTCCTGTCAAGAAGGTGATGAGGGTAAATCTCAAGAGACTTGATGTTCCAACTATGTTAACATAAAAAGCTGTCAGAAAGCTCTGAAAGACAAAGACTCATCTGTTATGTGACAAATGAAAATATATTGGTATTTGTTTCCACCTTGAACCTAGTAGGAAGAGGGGTTCAATGTGAATTAATTTGCCAAAGTAGACTGCTCGAAGAGCAAACCCCCGGGGTCAAAGTTCAGCAGTTAATAAACTAGAAAGTGTCTGGCCTCGGACAAATGAAGAATAGGAGGTATCCAGGGACTTACCTCTCCTAGATAACAGTGGATCTCAAGGGATGATCAACCGTCTGGGATGAAAACATGGATGCTATGCTCCATACAGAGTTTCATAAAATAAACAAAATAAATAAATCTCTATTTACTCATTTAAAAATATATACCCCTGGTGATATGGTGATGGGAAACCCGTGGGGATTACAATTGAGATGAAAAAAAAAATGTGCAAAATGATGTAAAAATAAACTTTTTAATAAAAAAAAATTCAGTACTGCAGGTACACACACACACACAAATATATATATATATATATATATACCCCTGGCCCTCCCTGGTGGCGCAGCGGATTAAAGCTGCACTGAGAAGCTAAAGCCACTTCAGCATAAATTAGATCCCCACCTGCCCAGGGGGCTGACCCACATGGCATGGCAGACCCCTCCTGACCCGCCCACTGCTCCCCTCAGCAGTGTACGTCCTCTATCTGCCTGTTCTGCTCCCCACTCTGTCTATGGTGAATCCTCTCACCATTCGCACCTCTGGCCTGTACCCCAGTTCTGTATGCATAAATAAATAAATCTTAAGAAAAAAATAAGAAAAAAAAATATATATATATACACCCAGGCCTTCCTTAATGGTGCAGTGGGCTAAAGGGCAGCACTGCAAGCTACCCAGAGCTGCTTCAGTATGAGTTCAATTCCCGCCACCAAAGGTGATCCACATGGAGTGGCAACCCTCTTCTGTCCCGCCCGCTGCTCCCCTCAGCAGTGTACTGTCGGAGACCAGCTCCAACTTTTGAGGTGTCTGGAGGCAACACAGGCAGGACCCTAAGATGGGAAGGCGTCGGCGTGTGGAGATTCCAAGAGGGGGAGAGGAGTGGGAGTGAGGAAGACACGGGAGTCAGAGTTGGGTGCAAATCTTCCTGCTCTGCCTTTAGCAAAGGTTTATTTTATACATTTCCAGCAGGCTGGGGGATGACATTAGCATACGAAAGGGGTTAAGATCACAATCACCTTTTTTCTGAGAAAATGGTCTGGGGTCCCAGGAAGAGGAAATTTCTTGCTAATCAAGAAACTCGCTAAAAGGTTTTAAGTTTTCTACTTTGATGAAACTTGCTAAAAGGTTTTAAGTAAGTTTCCTTGAGGTCCAGACAGTAGAAAGCATAATTTGCTCTGAATAGGAGACGTAGGTGAATTTCCTTATCTAAAGACTAGATAGTAGAATCCTGAAAGACTAGCCAGAAAGACTTTTGTGGATTGCTTTGAAGTGTAGCAGGAAAAAAACTGAACAGCTCTAAAACAGGCAACCTGGATAAATTTCCATATCTAAAGCCAGACAGTAGGAAGTTTGAGTAATTCTGTAGAAGATGAATAGGAGGCTAGGTGAGATAGCAGAATAAGATTTGGGTTTTCCTCCGTCCAGCAGTGAGAGACTTTGCAGAAACAGCCCTTTTGTTTTTATTGATCAGCCAGTTGTTAAGTCACTTTTGACTTCAGAGGAATTTCTCACCCTGGTGCAGTGCTTGCTCGTCAGGGCAGGCAGGCCGTATGCAGCTGAGGCAATCCAATTGTAGGCTGAAAGTTGCTCAGAATATTTTGATATTATGATTATACAAAAAGGGAGGTCATAACACAAGTTAGCATGGAAAGTCTGATCTTTCAGAGCTTTTCCCGAGCTACCCGGAATCTGTCAGACGATAGCCGTCGCATAGCTTGTGTCAGTGTACTTTGTTGATCTGCCTGTTCTGCTTCCCACTCTGTCTCTGATGAATCCTCTCAGCGCCCCTGTACTTCTGGTCTGCACCCTAGTTCTGTATGCATAAATAAATAAATCTTAAACAAATAAATAAAATACCTACTTAGCACTTCCTTTGTACCAGTTCCACACTGGGAAAGACTCATTGATTAACCCAGCTAAAGGACTCCAAATTGGTTTAATTTGGACAAAACGAACAGTTTTAAAATGTATGCCAGTAGTCTGACCTTTTCTGGGTTAGCAGGGCATAGTGGCTGGTTTGAAGCCAGACTCCTCTGCTCATTGGCTGCATGAGATGGGCAAGATCGTATGTTATCTTTTTTTTTTAAGATTGATTTATTTATGCATACAGAACTGGGGTACTGGCCAGAGGTGCAGAGGCACTGAGAGGATTCACCAGAGACAGAGTGGGGAGCAGAACAGGCTAACTGAAGAGGAAGTACACTGCTGAGGGGAGCAGCAGGTGGGTCAGCAGAGGTCTGCTGTGCCACTTAGATCACCTCCTGGGCGGGGACTGAGCTCCTGCTGAAGTGGCTTTAGCTTCTTAGTGCTGTGCTTTAATCTGCTGCACCACCAGGGAGGGACCTCATCTGCTATCTTAATCTTCAAATTGCTCATTTATAAAGAGGGACTGAGGAATGAATAAAACCAAAGAGGATGTTATGAGAATTAAGGAAGGAAATTAGTATAACACACTTTTTTCAATATTGTCTGGAGTTCATAAGAACCGTTGGCTGATTTTACATTATTAGAGTGTTAATTTTTGCTGAATTGTTATTCTTCTTTTGGTCATACTTTAAATTAGTGTTTGAAAATTCTCTGATTCTATGTTTGAGGCACAACAAAGAATGTATGTTTTCTGTGTGTCATGTCAATTTTCTTTTGTTTAAGCTATTTTTTTCAAAGTTTTCTTATAATTACTATACTTTGGAAAATTGCATAACATAAATATGTTCTTATAAATAATGATCCTGTCTATTCACAACATCTTTCCTCCAAGAGATGGCCATTGTTATGGCAATCATTTCTTTCTTTTCTTCAATACACTTAATGCCTATGTATGCACATACACCCCCAACAATACAAATTATTTTAGGGCTTAATATGTGAAATTATGGTGATCTAATTTCCTGGTGGTCTCTTCTCACATTCTACTAGCGATGGTTCATATGACCAACCTCCAGGACTGTTACAAAGGTGATTGCAACTTCTGCCTAGTTCTCTCACATTGTTCAGTACTGAAGGAGCCAGCTATGAAGAGGACTATCAGGGTAGGAACAGCAGCTTCTTAAGCCACAGCCAACACAAATTTATCAATGTTGTAATTCAGCCAGATTTCTGCAGATTTGGAAGAAAAGGCTTAATAGCATTTGAAAACTTTGATGTCAAATGTACAATTAGTTTGTTTCATAAACCAAACAAGAAGTTTTTTTATTTGATCCTTGTCTCTTTTCACTGGCATACTCAGTGACAGCCTTATATTGTCTCAAAGAATCACTGGATTTCTCTGTTTCTCAAATAGATTAGTAAGGATAGAGACATGCATACTCCTGGGATATGTTTTCCTCTAACTGACAATGTAACTGTATGAACTCAATGTAACTGTAAATCCTGGTTATTTATTTTCTTAACATTTAAAGTGGTTAGTCAAGCAGGAATTTTCAACACCTTCAACCCATAGACATTTGGAAGCTCAGCCCCTTGCACTCTGTCACCATCTCAGCAGAACCCATAGACTAAGAAATAGGGTCTGCAAATCAGTTACCAAGTAAAAAAAATTAAATAAGAATTCATTTCTAGGTATCTATGCTACAAAAATACTTTTGCTAAATGCAAAGATGTATACATATGAATTTTCAAGGCAATAATCTTCATTATTTTGGAAGATAGGTTTAGAAGATGTATGTACATTATAATGCATCCTTACAGCAAAATACTATGGAAGTGTTAAAAGCCAATACGATTGAGTTCCATGAGCAGATCTAGGTATTGCATTGTAACTACTGTAATACAAGTCAATTTTATTCTCATTTAAGAAACAAACTGTGTGTATGCATGTATATATATGTATATAAATGAAACCAATAACGGCTTTTACTGGAGTCAAGGAAAGAATTTATAGAGAAATTTCACTTTCAAAATCATACATTCTTTTGTCATATCTTACAACATATTTGTAACTTTTGAAAACAAAAAGAAAGTGTCACTTAATAAATGATGAGACAGACAATGATTATGCTGAGAAAATATGTTGAATTACAGATTTAACTCTTAAGATTCTCTCTGTGCTTTTTGATATAGAACCTTCTTTTAGTCACTCTCCCCAACTATTTGTACCATTAATCAAAAAACCAAGAAAACCACAGCATCAAAAGCCTGAGCAATAAGAAGCTAAAGGATGTATTTCCTTTATCGCTCTTTATTGCTATCTTTTTAAATATGTCCATTTAAGATGAATTGGAAAATATAGTTTAAAAAAGAAACATAATCTATAATTCACCCACCAGAGAGAAATGCTTTTAGAATTTTCCTGTAAAATTACTACTAATATCACTGTTTGTATACATATATATCCTCCGTGTTTACATAAATATATGTATACATATACATATGTGTATATACATATGGCATACACATACATATGTAAACATTACATGCATATACACTTACATGAACTGGGCTCTATTTTCCAAAGGATCAGAGTTACTTGGGTTATAATGTTACCCACTTTATATTTATTTACGTAACATATGTAAATATATGTAAATGTGTAAATACATAACTTGTTATACTATACATTTACGTAATATACTATGTATAAAGTTTCATATTCAATCTAGATTCATATCATAACTAACACTTCACAGTATTTTATTACATCAAGAGTATATAAAATGATTATGAACCACAATTGGATTTACAAGTAAACTTTTACTGGGTTTGTAAATATCCAAAATACTAATAACAAATTATAGGCAAAATGTATGTGCATTTTGTAAAGAAGGAGCCCATATCTCTTCTCAGTGTCTCCAAAAGTTCTACAATTATTTTTCAAGGACATCAAGTCACTGGGTGATACTGCTGTGGAAGAAACAACATGATCTATCTAACCAACACTTTCTTGATCATCTTGCTTGCTTTAAGTTTTCACTAAGAAAAGCAAGCAAATTTAAGTTTTCAATTTTGTCTTTCAGAAAAATATGAAAAGGCAAGAAACATTGCAATATCGAGTCTCCACAGATTGAAAAATAGGTGAACATGATGCAGTTCAAAAGACATTCTTTTAGGAGCATCAGAAAAGAGTGTAGAGACTCTTAGTCCTTTAAAACCTTCCAGTTCAATTAAACAAAGCCTATGATTTACTGCCAAACTTAGGACATTGATAGGTAAAGAAAAAGCAGAATTGAGAGTGTTCATAGAAGAAACTAAGAGAAAGAAAAAAAGAGGAACTTAGTTCAATGAATTCCCACTTTTGATTGAGTCAGCCCTCCTTCTTTCCTTCTTCTAACAGCACCACCCTTTGCCTCGGGGAGTTGCCCCACTTTCATGCCAGGAGGTACCACTAGGGTGGCAATCACTAGTGCCCAACTTCCTCTGGCCAGGGAAGTAAACTGCTGAGGAAAGCTAAACCATTAAATTTCTCTAGCCTGGAAAGCTGAAATCTCCTACCGAGAAACCCTAGCAGGGAAGGTTATCGGAGCTGAGTCATCCATAAGAACACCCTACAAAATTGCTCCATAAGTTCCTACTATGAACTCATGGTTTCTGTGCTTCCCCAAAAAAGGCAGCACAACTCTTCTTTCTGGTCTCTGGGCCACATAATATTCTTCCAATTACTTTTTTCATCTAGTTTTAGCTGGTAAGGGTCAATGTTGTTGATAGCTACAACATACTTCCTAATACAAATAGAATCAACCCATAGATACAGTGAGAACACATGGGCCACCCCCTTGAAATTTTTGTTTGGAAAAAAAAAAACATACACAGACCCAATAATGCCAAGATTTTGCCTGCCTAAGGTGTCACAGCTATTAATAAGAGATGTGGGGCCAGACACAGATCCTTCTTTGATAGAATGTAAAGTCTCTTAAGGTTAGAGACTCTCAGGTTTGGTGAGGAGTATCCCAACCCCATCCCTGAAACAGCAAGCGGCACAGTCTATGCATTCGATGTATACTTGTGTTTAATATTTTACAGTTACAATTTCCTAACTTAAAAACAAAAAGAGTTCTTCAAGATATTTTGTTAATAAAAAAGTTGCAAAATAACATGTGTTAGGTGATCCTATTTTTGTAATTTTAATATGGACTGTAATATTTATAATTGCCTTGTCAAAAAAAAAAAAAACACACACACACAACAAAGATCTGGAATTATGTTCCCCAAGCACACCTGTTAAGCGTTTATCTTCGAGATTAAAAATTGGGCAGAGGATCTAGGTAGGTATTTCATCAAAGAGGATATACAGAGGGCTTACAGACAAATGAAAAGATGTTCTACATCATTATTATTAGGGAAATGAAATGTAAATCAAAACCACAATGAGTTTTCACTTCACACTGATTAGAATGGTTAATATCAAAAAGTCAAGAAATAAGGGTTGGCACAGATGTGGAAGAAATAAACCATCATGTACTTTTGGTGGGAGTGTAAATTGGTACAGTCACAGTGGGAACAGTATGGAAGTTCTTCAAAAAATTAAAAATACATCTAACATATTAATCAGTAATCCCACTTTTTGTATTTACCCATAGGATCTGAAAACACTAATTCAAAAATATGTATTCATATGTTCATTGGATCACTATGAAAACAACACAAATGCCCAATAATATGGATAAAGAAGTAGCATATATACACAATGGAGTATCACACAGTATTAAAAAAGATGAAAATTTTCATTCTTGACAACATTGTTAGAACTTGAAGGGGTTATGTTTAGTTTATAACAATAGAATAACAGTCACCAGAGGCAAAGAAGGAGCTAGGAGATGGATAGAAGGGTCCAAATAGTTGGAGTGAATGATACCTGGACATTTGGTGATTGGTGTGGTAAGATTTATACAGTGTTGTGTACTAATGTTACCTTGATTTAAAAAAAAAAAAGAATATATCTGGCAGAAGAGAAATAGGCCATTTTTTTTATGTTTCAGTGTTATATGAATTTTTGAAATTTATAACATTTTTATTCTCAGAAAAAAAAACATTTTTAATTGAGGAAAGGGAAAGAAGAGAAAGACAGAAAGAAAAATAAAAATGCAGAAGATAAGAAGGAAGAGAGTAAAAAAGGAAAAGCAAACAATGACAAGGGAGATGAGCAGTGACATCATGTGTCATGCTGCTATAAGCCTACTCACAGCACTCTGTCCTGCTCACCTCCCTCCCATTTTCTTTCTACCAGACAGATGGTAAGACTGAACTCCACATCTGTGAAGTTAAATCTGTCATTTTTCTTGCTTTAGCCAACAAAATTTAAGTGGAAGCAATGCATATCTCATGCAGACTGTACCTTTTCTTTTTTAAAAGATTTATTTTATTTATTTCTGCCTACAAAAATTGGAGTGTAGGCCAGAGGTGTAGGGGGTAAGAGGACTCACCAGACACAGAGTGGGGTACAGAACAGGGAGACCCACTGCTAAGAGGAGCAGCGGGCAAGACAGGAGAGGTCTGCTGTGCCATGTGAGTCAGCTCCCTGGCCAGGGATTGAACTCATGCCTCATGACTGGTAATAGTTTGATAGCAGACTGGCACCTTTAAGAGGCAATGTGTGATTTGTCACATTCTCTTTCCATGTCTAAGCATTGCTGATAGTGGCGTCCCCTTATGGCCTGGGTCTTTGAGTGAGGATAACAAGGAACAGAGCTCCGGAACAAACAATGAGTTTAAGTAAACCTTTATTTTAAACCACTGAGATAGAGGTGTTTGTGATCTCATGACTTCAGTATACCACATCAGTCATGGGGTAAAGGACTTAGCATTTCTGTTATAGACAGATGTTTTATGGTATGTATTGATGCCCTAACTCATTTAATGTTGGAGATGAGGCTTTGGGTATATTTAGAAGAAGGTAGGAAGAACAGAGCCCTCATGTTGGGATTAGAACCCTCAAAATAAGAGGCATTAAAGAACTTCTTCTCCCTTTCTCTACCCTGTCAATATAGGGTGAGAAGGCCACTCTCTGGAAGCCATGAAGAGAGCCCTCACCAGCTATGCTGGCATCCTGATCTTGAACTTGACAGTCACCTAAACTGTAAGGAAATCAGCATTATTTAAGTTACTTGATAAATGCTGGTTTTATTATGGCATCCCCAATAAATTAATATACTCTCGTACAGAAAGTTGCTGCTGTGTCAGTGTCAACTGAAAGGTCCAGGAGTATTTCTCAAGCATGTTCATGTCTTCTTTCTCTTTCCACTACCTGAATTTGTTGAACTTGAACAATTCTATTAGAATTTCTTTGAATATTTCATGATGCCAAGGCTATATTTTTCACTTTATTATGTTTTTGTTTCCTCTCAGAAGCCTCCTAAGACTTTCTCAACCACTCAGATATAAGCCTACTTTAAATATCTGTCCTAAGAAGTCTGGCCCTACCCACGGCTTTCAGATGTAAGTCTAACTTAAATATCTGTCCTAAGAAGTCTGGCCCTGCCCACGGCTTGTCACTTTACCGTAGTTGTTTACTCATTTTTTTTTTATTTGGAGATAAGTATAGATTGATGGAATAGTTGCAAGGGAAGTACAGAGTTTCCATAGCCCCTTCACAGATTTCCTCTAATTTCAGCATGCATAGTCATGTTCCCCTTGCCAAAACTAAGAACTTAATATTGGTGCAGTGCTGTTAAACGATAGAGTACATTCAGACTTCACCCATTTTCAAAGTCCTGCTTTATGTCCCAGCATCTAAACCAAATACCACTCTGCTTTTTTCACTGAGTATCCTTAATCATCTAAGGTTTGTGTCACTTTTTCAGTCTTTTTTTAAAATAACCTGAAAACTTTAATAAGAGTACTCATCAGAAGAGAAAACACTCTCTCCCCAGGTATAATCTCCTTTATTCAAGATAACAGACTACCATGAATATAACAATCTTTCACTTGCAACTTTGGGTTTGTGCTTTCATGATTAATCTTGGATAGATTTGGGGTCAAGAAAACCATAAAGTAACCCATCACAACATCTCTGGGATACATAATGCCAGCATGATTTATCTCCAGTGACTTGATCATTTGATTGTTTTGTCTAATAGATTTCTTCCCTTTTTTTTTTTATAAGCACTAAAGGCACGTAAGTTTAGCACATAATCAAAAGGAGGAGAATCAAGGTCCACCCTTGTCTTGGGCCTCCATCTCTCTCTCTCTCTCTCTTTCTCTCTCTGTCAATCCTTCTTATCTCTGGGGGAAATCAATCCTCATGTCAAGTAAGCAATCCAATTTGGAGTGTCAGATGGTAAGGAAATAGAAACCTCTTCCCAATAAGCAGGAAAGTGGGTTTGGAAGGTTCTCCAGTCCTGGCTGACATCTTGACTGAAGATTTGTGAAAGACTCTGAGCCACAAAAGCGCAATTAAACTGGTCCCAGATTTCTGAGTCTCCAAAACTGTGAGTTAATACGTCTTTGTTATTTGATCTGCTATGTTTTGGAACTATGTAATTGACAATGAATTCACTATTGACAATAAATTCACTAGGCAGTATTTTCACCTTTTTTCCCTTTGGCTATTCTTACATCTGCTTTGTTCTTTTCCTGTCTTGACAGTAATTCCTCTTGAGCTTCCCCCTTGGCCAAATAACTACTTCTCTCTCCCCAGGTAACATCTCCTTTGTTCAAGGCAACAGATCACACTGAATATAAAGTTCTTTCAATTGCAAATTCTAGGGAGAGAGAAGCTGATTGGCCCTGCATGTGTCATATGACTAACCACTTCTGGTTCAATCAATATGGATTTAGTCAAGTTGTATAAACATGGCTGCCTGGTCCAATCTTGTGTGTATGAAGAGGGAAGTTTCTCAGAGGATTAACAAGTATCCAGCAGACACACTCAGTATTCAACACTAGGTGCCAGACACACTCAAAGGAGTGAAAGATGAGAAACTAATGTCTTACTGGACCCCCATATTCAGGAGCTGATGGTGAGAGAGAAAGGAGAGTTAGAGAATCTTTTCACTGACTTCCAAAACAGGCTACACCTATATCCATCTGGCTGAATTGATTCAACATTATAATGGCAGGGAAGATGATATTTTTACAAAAAGGGATGACCTCAGAGACAAATGTGCAAAATGCAACAAGCTATGTTATATGCAGGGAAGTTCAGTTAGGCAATTTCAGTCTCCATGGGCATCCAAGAATATTTTCAGCCAAAGATCCAATAAGTGTTTGATTTGTTTGTCAGTAAGGTGCAAGCGCTTCCAAAGATGGGTTTAAAAATAAATACACAAATACACAGTGGGTGAACTCCTTGAGTCAAAGAATGAACAAAGAAACTAGCATCAGGATGAGTTAATACTAGTTTTCAGATAATGGTTTTCAGATCTTGAAGAAGTCTATCTCACTTTACTAGTTGTTGTACAACAACAGCAGGATGTTAGTTAGCCAGTCCTGTAGAAAATCTACCTCTTGGCCATGAAATAATGGAAATGCCCGAATCTATGTCACACAGTAACACTTTAACGTGGGTATAATTTCTGACACTACATGGATGAACTAAAACTTAGCTTTTACAATGTAAACTTCTCTGTCAAATACTTTGACATTTTGATTGAAATACAGTTCACACACATACACACAAACACAAACCAGAGTGATTGGGAACATATTAAAGTAATACATAAAGTACCACCCAAAATTCAGAATCTATCACTAACCTAAGTCACATGCAACATTTATTTCAATGTAATTTAAAGTATCCTTGAGATTAAGGCTACAAAATGAATCTCTTTCAAGTACTGAGCCATCTAGCTCAGTTCACAGCTAGCCTCCCTCTAATCATTCCCTTCAGATCCCAGTGAGAAGGTTGATCACATTGATAATCAAGATTTTCTAAAACAAACCCCCCCAAAAAAACCTTCTGAGTCATCAGATTGTAGCTAGAAAACATTAGACACGAGTCACAGAGTTCTATGAGTTTAAAAATATCCATCTTACTTTTATGCTTGTTCCCTTGAATTTGACTGTGGAATGTCAGTGTTCTTGCTTTCATGGCTATAATATTTAAAGAGAAACTCAAAAATTCATACATGTTTATGTAGGCATTCATACATGTCTATATAGGAATAATGTCTGTACAACCTACAGAGAGTAAATAACCAGATGGTGATGTAAACGACACTGCCTTTGTGGGGATTTGCTTATAAGGAGAGACCCTGATTGATCATGTGCCATTTGCTCTGAGTTCAATTACTGCTGCTCTCTGGATTTCAGTTGGTTTGGCTAATAGAAGACACAGGTGCAAATGTGAAAGACAAGACAAGGGAAGAAAGCACATGACTTCTCTGCCCTCTGCTTCACAGAGCAGCTCTGATACAGTTTCATTTCCTTTTTAGCTCTATTTCAGCAGAATAGTCTTCCTCAGCCCAATTCTCACCTGGAAGTCTATTATGATTCCAGCTTCCAGCAATGACCCCATATCCTGGTCTTTGGTAACTTAAGTCCTTACCTCTCATTCCAGTCCTTGGGCTTGTTCTAGTTTCCTTCTGTTGCTAATCTCATTGCCCTGTTTCATGTAGGGGCCCTTTGATAGCCTGTGTAGCCAATTCCCTATCTTAAATTCTCTGTTTGAGATATCTAGGGTAATTGCAGTTTCCTTATCTGGATTCTAAATGATTCAATGATAGAAAAACCAACACACATATTGAAAAGTCAAAGGAGACAGAATTACACAATGCAAGGTGTGTACTGGATAGACCTACAGGTATTCACAGAAGGCAGAAGTCAAGAGGCTTAGGAGGGGCGGTCCTGTGGCTTGTCAAGAAAGTGTGACCTTGCTTCTACATCTTGATCTTTTAACTTCAATTTCTATTATTAATAGCTCCTTTCTCTTAGTAATACCAAGCCAAGTTCCCAAGAACTCATTCAATGATGCCATTCTTGGCATAAAATTTTGGCTAGCCTCTTATTTTCCAGTCAGAAATGACCCCCCAAAGGAGTGAAAATAATAAAGTAATAGTAGGATGACATTAACTGGGAATTAACTCTGTGGTATAGAACCTTTAATCAGTTATCTCTTTTAATTGACAAAACAACCTCTTAAGGGAAATGCTATTATCTCCATTTTTAAGATGTGAAATACAAGGCTTAGAAATTAAATATTCTGTCTTCCAAACATGTTTGCCCACTGCTATAGCTTCAGTAACTCTTTCTTTCTAGAACAATTGTGAGCAGGCAACCTAGGGCAAGAAAATATTGAGGACAGTGGAGAATCCATAGGAAAGAATCATGTTGTGGAAGCTCTTGAAGATTAGGACCAGTGAAGCTATAGTTAAACATTCCATAGACCCTCCATTCAGGGAATGATATTAATTTAAAGCATATCCTTTGTAGTTAATGACAATTGATTGAGTTTCTATTTCTTATATAAGAAAGTCCTTGGCCTTCTTCTAAAAGGATCCAAAAAACTTCTTGGTGTCTCCATATGAGCACTATTATTTGAGGTCCTTTTATAATTCCTATCATTAAAAAAAAAAGCAGAGTTGCTAGATTTAGAAAATGAATAATCACACCCACCCAAAATAAACATCATTACCATCTACCTCCACCTCCACATAAAATGTATAGAAAAACAATTGAAGTTATTTTTACTGGGTGTCCTAACCACAACCCAATGGATTACAGTGATCTTGCCTGCATATTATGTTGAAAAGAGTAAACACCTAATTCTCACACAGTGATGAATAAGATTGTCTTTCTATGCAGCTATTTGCCAAAGTGTTTTTGTTGGTTTGTTTATTTTTATTGCACCTGTTCAAAGTAGGGACTTCTGGGTTTTGAAGAATCAGCAAAAAACAAAACTGAGCCCACAGCCCATGAAACCCACACACAGATACAAAGACACACACACATATGAACTTGTGCACACACACATCCATTTGCACAGGTGTATGCTTCATCTTAACTTCCTTGTTTAAAGGCAGAAAATACAGATATGCACCTCTGCTTGGGGAAAAATGTAAAAGATGCAATGAAGAATATTTTAAAAACACCATCCAGGGACAACAGCAGCCTCTTCCAACCCCAGCTATGCAGAGCTCCACATGGCCCAATGAGGCAGATTAAGAAGGAAGAAGCCAGGGCACCACCACTGACATCAACCTTGGTCCCTCCAGTTGTGTGGGATACAGCACTTCCTCAGAATAGATCCCAGGCTGCAAAGTAGAAAACACACTTTCAGATTTGCTGCATATAAATAAACACTAGAGAAAAAGATCTTTTTCTCCCGCTCTGAAAAGGAAGTCTTATCAAAGTGCCAGAGATCTATTCAAGCCTTGGTTTAGAATTTGAATGCAATAGTGTGTAATTTCATAAAAGGAGGAAGAACTGTGAGAAAAGTTGCCTCTGAGTCTGCACTTGTTTCCAAATTCATATTCATTTCCTTAATTTCTAAAACTTTATAGTGTTGAGAAAAAAAATACTACTGTAAAATCTAGGTGTATCTCCAACTCAGGCCATTATTTCACCTCCATTTATAAAATGGAAAGACAAATCCTTGCCTTACAGATAGAGAAATTTTTCAGTCTATATGTGCTGGTATGTACCACTGTGGCTGTACCAACTACCAAACTATTAAGACACTTATACAGAGGTTGGCACAAAACAGCTGCCCCAAATCACATGACTGACAAGTGCCCCCAATCTGCCCCCCACCCCCACCCCACCACCCAGAATCCAGGTTCTTTCTCAGAACTCTCTAGAACACTTCAACAGCTAAGGAATTGAAATTTGACCCTTCAGAGGGCCCCTAAAACCCTGCCCCACTGTCAAGATGAGTACAGGCCTTGACTCTTCAGCAGTGCTCATCTGTACACTAGTTATGAATTATTTTGAATATCACCTTTAGGGCACAGTTGTAGAGAAATGGTATCCTACAATAGGTCATAGTCATGCTTCAGAAATTGTTAAATGATCTTTGTAAATCAAGTCTTGTCATAAAAAAAGTTAAGTGTTGTGCAACCTCACACACAAGAATATTTGCTATGTCAGAAGATAAATAGGATTTATAACTTCAGTTCAGTAAGATCTATGGATGATGCTTTTTCCATTTTGCAAAACATTTAAGATACAAGCTTTGCCTTCAAGAAGCCTTGTCTAGTCCAGAGAGTTTAGAGAGAGAACACAGGAGACAGTCTTAAAGAGCTCCCAATAGTCATAGTGGAAAAATTTGAACAACAAAATAAACAATGATAGCAGGAGATGCTAACATAAAAAATAAAATAGATATTTGTGTCTATGCTGATATAGATATACAATGAAATTTTAAAATGGGGGAAAAAAAGACACCTTCTTCCCAAAAGAATTTCAAATAATACAAGTCAACATTCTTGCTCTCAACTAATACATCTGCACTAGGTTTTCCAATATGGACACTATTTTACTATAAGACATTTTGATGGAAAAAGGTTATTTGCAAGCTGTTAGCATTCAGTTCCTTCCTCTGCCACTTTACCACTCTAATTTGTATTTTGATCTTCCATCTGGAGGACTCTATATTTTTTTTAGAGGGGAGGTTGGAGGTGAGGGATAACTACTTCCAGAAGCTACCTCTCACTGCCATTTCTTGTGTACATGAATTACATGTACAAGATGCAAAGCTGGGTATCTATGGAGACTGGAAAATGTGTTGGTATCTTGACCAGTCCCCATCTATGTTTCCTAATTTCAAACTCTGGAGGTTCCATTGCTTTCTGTCTTTCATGCCTGATTTACTAGCTTGATTTTAATCCTGTAAACACTTGATATCTTTCTAAATCATTCTTGGTTTTACTTAAAATAGCTGGTGTCTATGAGTGTTGCTTGCAACCAAGAAGCTGAAAGGTGAAGATCTTTAGTTCATATTTATCCATCTAGCTAGCAGAATTGTTCTTAAACTTGATGTGTCTTGGAGTCACTGGGAGTATTTGTTTAAAATGCCTGGCTCCCAGAGAGTCTCACTCTGAAAGGCTGAGATGGTATCCAGCAATGTGCATTTCAGTAAGCACTGTAAAAAGCACAATTCATCCACTTGCCTGCCTCTATTGCTATGTTTAAACATGATACATGGGATTCACTGACCTATCCTCTATGCCAAGTACAGAGTCTGGCACATATTAGCATCTTAGGAAAATATTTTTTGACAAAATTTTCATCCTCAGTTCCAATAACACTACAGGCGAATGTAAAACAAACTTCACTTTTCATGGGAACACAAACTCCCCCATCTTTTTTTTTTCCTAATTTTTTAACCCCCCATCTTAATGTGTAGGAATATAATCTCTGAATTCTAAATTTTTTAGATTACACTAATCATATAAAGAAATTTATTTTCATGATCAAATAAGTTTAGAAAATGCCCTTTACCAGTATTGGCAAATAGGAATATAATGTAAACCATATATGTAATTATAAGGTGTCTTGCAGCCACATTATACAAGGTAAAAATAAACATTTGAAATATATATAGTACATATTTATTCCTATGTCTCTAAGATACTGTCATTTCAAGGTGTGATTAATATAAAGCACTTACTCATGAGCCATTGTATTTTTTCCCCCTGTACTGCACATCACAGCTCAGACCAGTCACTGGTCAACAACTCTGGGGTCAGATGTGGCAGTGGCCACAACTGCAGAGGGTAGCTCCTTATATACTATCCCTCTGTTACAGTTGCATGGACACATTCATTTGATAAAAGCACTGAGAAATTCTATCCTAAGATTCTATCCTAAAAAGACCTATGTAACTTTGTCTCAAAATTTCCCATATCAAAAAAAAAAAAAAATTTCCCATATCTGTTGCCCACAGAACACACACACACACACACACACACACACAGAGATTTTGAAACCTTTACTTAATCCTAAACAATCAATCCTTGTGCAAACATCTATTTAAAAATATCACTACTTAGATAGCAACACATTGTAGACTCTAGGTAACACAGTGAGGGTGTGCATATGTAGGTGGGAGGTGTATGTTTGGAGGTATTTGTATGGTGACAGAGTATGTCACAGAGTATGTGGGGGTGCTGGGGGTTGTGTGTGTGCCTACTGGAATTTGTCAATAGAACTTTTTTTAAGTGAAACTGAATTGTGTCCCACCCTCACCCCCCGTCATGATTGTTTCTAAGATAAAATGTGAATTGATTGCTTGGTTTTCACATGAAGATTACATTCTTTAAAAAGACTTTAAATTTTTTGTATACTTTTTCATAGCTTTAATTATAGAATTGTCTTAGGGAAATAGGAATGGTGTCACTCTGCCTTTGTAGCTGTGGTGAAATATAGTGAAGGCTAGTCTAGGAAAGTTCAGGAGATGCACATTTGACAAAAATAATAAAGTTGAATATACTGAACTTCTTTAAGTTGAATATACTGAACTTCTTTATGTTAAATAGTTAGAGGCCCTCCCTGGTGGCGCAGTCGGTTAAAGCACAGCACTAAGAAGCTTAAGCCACTTCCGCATGAGTTCGATCCCCGCCTGTCCCAGAGGAGATTCACATGGTGTGGCAGACCTCTCCTGACCCGCCCGCTACTCCCCTCAGCAGTGTACTTCATTGATCTGCCTGTTCTGCTCCTCACTCTGCCTCTGGTGAATCCTCTCACCGCCCCTGCACCTCTGGCCTGCACCCCAGTTCTGTATGAATAAATAAATACATCTTTAAAAAAAAAAAAAGAAAAAGAAATAGAATGATGCAAGGTTTGGGGGGCTGGATTTCTGCCACTTTTTCCTCCTTATTTTTAGTATTTAAACAACAACAACATCATTTCTCAGCCAAATCCTGAATCATCATCCCAAATGCACTATGCTATTAATGCAATTGTGTGTGTGTGTGTGTGTTTTATTTATTACAATAGAGTTAGGAATATACTCCAAAGGAAACATGATGAAACAACTCTCTGTGGAAGGAAAGGCTTTGAGTTTCCAATGTGGTACATGTCCTTAGCTTGGTATATATGACTGGAATGTGGCCAAGCAGGTCCCTGAGATGTTCATTAGTGCTAATAGGAGGGACGTGGCCAGGGCATGTAGTAAAGTCTCAGCGTTTGAAGGGTTATAATATTTAGGGAGGCCAATTAGCATCTGAGCAATCAACACTTTCAGTATTTGGCATTTGGGGATCTCCACTTTTTCCAAGAGTGTTTTCCTGCCATTTTAAGTTGGTTTTCAAGACACCCTTTTGAAAGTAGAATACCTTTCTGTAAATGGCTAAAATGGTTCGATTATTTTTACTATGATTACCCAGCTGGCAGAAAGAAGGTTTGTAGGTCCTTTCCATAATCCTTCCTGGTTCAGAAGGTAGGTTTGAGAAACTCATATGTTATCATTAAAACAAAAAACAAAAAACAAAACAGGGCCCTCCCTGGTGGTGCAGCGGGTTAAAGCACTGCACTAAGAAGCTTAAGCCATTTCAGCATGAGTTCGATCCCCGCCTGCCCCGGAGGAGATCCACATGGCGAGGCAGACCTCTCCTGACCCGCCCGCTGCTCCCCTCAGCAGTGTCCTGTGATCATCTGCCTGTTCTGCTCCCCACTGTCTCTGGTGAATCCTCTCACCCTCCGCATCTCTGGCCTGTACCCCAGTTCTGTATGAATAAATAAATAAATCTTTAAAAAAAAAATAAAAAAACAGTAACAGAGTAACAGAGGCATATGGATGTTCTTTAGAAACTTGATGACATAAAAGACTATTCCGCCAAATATTTTGATTAATCACTAGAGTTGAATTTGGTGGAGGCTGCTGCTGGCCGCAAGAGGTTAGACTTGATACAACATGATGGGACAAGAGAAACAGAGAACAAGCCAAGTGTTTGTGTTCTGATATGACCCCATGAATGTGACCTCGAGTCACTTCTCTAACAGCTTCTCTCTCTGTTCAATGGGTCATAAATTCATATTTCACAGAGTATTGAAGCTTAGTTATTTAGTATAGGTAAACCAAACTTGGAATCATCTGTGTGTTGTTTATTACTTAGATATTCAGTTTTGAAAGTAGGGAAAGACACAGCTCACCACATAGTGTGTTAAAGGTCAGACAATCTTAAGTGTTTTGTAAGTACCTCAAACCAAGAGGATTGTTTACAGTTTTACATATTTTGACAATTACATCAGTGATGCTAACTTTTAAAGGGGATCAGCTACAATAGAGATATCTAAATGATGAGTGTTTGTCCTAAATGGAACAAATGATGCTTTCAATAATCTAAGTGATTAGGCCTATGCAGTTCTGTAGACATGATGTTATGAGTGAGTTTAAAATAAGAAGCTTTTTTTTTAAATTTATTTATTTATTCATACAGAACTGGGGTACAGGCTAGAGATGCGGAGGGTGAGAGGATTCACCATGGACAGAGTGGGGAGCAGAACAGGCAGATGGACGAAGTACACTGCTGAGGGGAGCAGTGGGCGGGTCAGGAGAGGTCTGCCACGCCATGTGGCCACCTCTGGGGCAGGCGGGGATCGAACTCATGCGGAAGTGGCTTTAGCTTCTTAGTGCAGTGCTTTAACCCGCTGCGCCACCAGGGAGGGCCAAAATAAGAAGCTTTTTATGTTATGAATTTGGGGGAAACGTTAACTAGCATCTAAAAATATATTATCTATTATTGGAAGAAAATCTGTGTCTTTGATGGAATACCAGATGAAATAATTGACTTCTAGGGACTACTTTGTACAAATGTCTCTCTCTGAAGTCATTGTTTTGTTGTTTCTGGAGTGTGCGTGCATCAGCACACACGTGCACACACGCAGGCAGACTCCACAGCATACACTGATTAAATTTGCTTAGACGACGACTCTGCCATAAGAACCCAGAGGTTAAGAATTATGTTTTCAATATTCACTGCATAGGAGTAAGTATTTTATGGGTGCTTATTAATGGTATTTGTTATGCAGTAAATAATTATTGCTTCTAATGTAATTACTGATTAAAACAGCTTTGTCTGAAGCATTGAAGAGAATAGAAATAGGTTGGATCAGCGCTCTGGAGTCCTTGACAAATACATCGGGGGATTCCTAATAGGATCTTTATAGCTCTTGATTCTGATTCCTTCCATTCATCTCATTGCCCAAATTCAGACTAATGAAGTTCCCCTCTGACTTTTCTGATAACTAAATCTGGCCATTGGCCATCATGAGCCTGTTGGAATGTGAATACCAGCAACCCAATCTGTCTGTTACTGTCTGAAGTCTGGCCTCACTCACACACCAGCTCCTTGGCTGTCTCCTGTGTCTCTGTTACACCTGGGTATCTGGTTTCTTAGGTCAGTCTCAAACCTACTCAGCTTCTCCATTTCCCAAGGTGAGAAGTGGTGGCCATTGAATGTGAACCTCAGTGCTCCAGTTGCAGACAAAATCATTCACAAACCCCAACTGCTATGTTCTGAACCCATCACTGTGCTTGGGCAACGGTGTTGCAGGGGTGCCGAGGCAGACCCTTCCTGGGAGGCACTAGACTTCCTGCTCTTCTTGCCCAAGTTCCCTAGGAACTGCACTTAGAACTTCCCTGTTCTCTTCACTGGGGACAGATTTGCAAGAAATGCTGGTGATTCTTTCAGTGTTTTCAGTTTTGTTTTGTTGTTTTTTTTTTTTTCCAGTCATTTCCCTGATTAAACTTTTTATACATTTAGCCCTTCTTAGCATCTGCTTCTAAATGGAACAAAATCTATGGATGCTGGCTTTTATATTGAGGGTCACATATATTATATAGGGATGGATGCTAATCTTTTATGAACTTCTAGAGGCCCTCCCTGGTGGCGCAGTGGGTTAAAGCACAGCACTGAGAATCTAAAGCCGCTTCCGCATGAGTTCGATTACCCCTGCCCCAGAGGTGACCACATGGTGTGGCAGACCTCTCCTGACCCGCCCGCTGCTCCCCTCAGCAGTGTACTTCGTCGATCTGCCTGTTCTGCTCCCCACTCTGTCTCTGATGAAGCCTCTCCCCCCCCTTAGAGGCATCCCATAATTCTAATAGTTTGTTTCTTTTTTCTTTTTTTAAAGACTTACTTATTTATGCATACAGAACTGCATACAGACTTATTTATTTATGCATACAGGCCAGAGGTGCAAGGGTGGTGAGAGGATTCACCAGAGACAGAGTGGGAAGCAGAACAGGCAGACTACGAAGTATACTGCTGAGGGGAGCAGCCGGTCAGGAGAGGTCTGCCGCGCCATGTGTGTCACCTCCGGGGCCGGAATCGAACTCATGCAGTAATGGCTTTAGCTTCTTAGTGCTGTGCTTTAACCCGCCGTGCAACTAGGGAGGGCCCCGTCTGTTTCTTAGTGTCTTGTAATTCTGAAGATACAGGGTTTGGGCAAGTTCTGCCACTCCTCTTTTCTGTGTCCTTTAATGAATGTCTATGCATGAAATAGAGCAGTGCTGAGTTAGCAATATTTGCCTGGTATACAAGGGATGATGAAAGAATGGATAGAAGCATTTGTGAATCCTGCCAGGGGATTCTAGACATGAAATTGATAGGTCATGACGCTTTGATTTTAGAAAGTTCAGTCGCTTACCAGAATTCCTTGTCAAGTTTTCCTTTCCTTTTCTTTTTTTAAGATTTATTTATTTATGCATATAAGAGCTGGGGTACAGATCAGAGGTATGAGGTTGGGGAAGTGAGAGGATTCACTAGAAACAGAGTGAGGAACAGAACAGGCAGATCCACTGAAATCACTGCTAAGGGGAGCAGTGGGCAAGACAGGGAAGGCCTGCTGTGCCATACGGGTCACCTCCCTGGCTAGGAATTGAACTTGTGCTGCAGTGACTGCAGATAGCTTCATAGTGCTGAGATATAATCCCTTGCACTACCAGGGAGGCCCCTTTGTGAAGTTTTTCTGGCAACTCCAGGGAATGTTTGTATATTCCTTCAGTGGGTACTAGTTGATACATATCACCTCTAGCAGTCATCCAGTTCTGCATTTTTGTGCTGCTTCCTTGCCACTAGCCCTACCTAATAGTACTTCTTCTACCAATTCTAATATTTTAATGAAGCATTAAGTTTAACATACACAGTATGTAAAGTTTATAATAAAAATCACTCTTTACACTATCCTTTACTTCTGCACTCCAGAAGCTACCTCCTTCTTAACTTGGTTAGCTAGTTTTCCTAGTATTTACTTCCATATTTCTACGTTTTTGCATATACTGCTATTTCTTGCTTCATCATTCTAAGGATTATGACTTCATTGCATGCTACATAAGAATGTATCTAGCACATCTCCATATTTTACCATTTTCTTTTTTCTTGAATCTTCAACATAGTAGTGCATTACTAAATCAATGCCAATTTTTGCATCATAATAGTTATGCAAATATTATTCAGTTTGCTAGAATTACCCTTCTTTCATGTCTAAATACCTTTCTGCTGGAGTTACTCATGATTTAATTTATTATTTCAGTTATTAATTTTCTTGGTCCATAGAGCCCCCTCCCTGTGAATCTTGCTGTCCAATTCCTATCTGGGCTGATTTTCCTCTTAGCGTGCTGCAGGCTGTGTTTTAGGATTGTCTCTTTGCCAATCTTCTGAACAACATCCCATATTTTCTCCCACCTACTATTTCCTTCTTTCTTGGGTTTCCCATCACTTTGGTAGACTGTCTATATTCAGCCAGCTGCTGTTCCTCCTTGTATTCCCTCACTCTAGTGTTTTCCAAAAGGAATATTGAAAAAGATGTAGATTCATTATATATTTTTTCATGAAAAATGTCCTTATGTTATTTTACACTGATTTATGCCAGAATATAGGGTAAAATTTAAACACTAGGGTTAAAACAATCTAAGTTGAACATGTTTTTCTCTCATTATTTAAAAGATACTTTTCTAGATTCCAGTGTTGCTGCTGAGAAAACTAATTCCCTTGTGTTTCCAGTTTTTTTTTTTAAGGTTGATCTATTATTTTTCCTCCCTGGAAGCTTTTATGATCTTTTTGTCCTTTGAGCTCTGGAATTACACCACAGCGTACCTTGATATGATCTTAGTTTGAGTTTAGAAGCAGATTGTTTTGCAGAGAAATGGTTAGGAAAGTACTCTTGGCAAAGATTAAGAAAACTGGACATAAGAAGAGAGAAGCTGAACTGAATGCAGTTGCAAATGTTATCCAGTCCTATGGGGAGTTTTGGGACTGAAACAAGACTTCTGGTTTGTCCTAGATCAGGTAGCCGGGCTGGGCATTATGCCCTCCTCCTCTGATGCCTAGTCAAGGCCATGTCCATTCCCAAGAAGGGATTGAACTTGGGTGTCCTTAGCTTAATGTTAATGCCCATGAAGGAGTCATCTTAGAACCATTACCCTCCAAAATGTTTGGGAAATGGTGGGAAAAGTACCTCCATCTTATAGGGAAATATGGATGTCATACAAAAGGATCCACTATCAAATTATGTTGAACTCTTGCTAAACCTAGTATGAACAGCTGTCCTTTGGTTTTGTAGATTTTATTGTGTTCATTCTTTCTTTTTAATAATTATCTATTTTTGAATACAGAATTGGGGTACAGTCCAGAAGGTTGGAAGCAGAGTAGGAAACAGAACAAGCAGATCTACTGAAATACACTGCTGAGGGGAGCAGTGGGTGGGAAAGAAGAGGTCTGCTGTGCTATGTGGGTCAGCTCCCTGGCTGGGGATCAAATTTGTGCTGCAGTGGCTGTGATAACATCATACCGTTGTGCTTTAGCGCATTGGGCCACCATGGAGGAGCTGTCTTTTGTTTGATTTTTGATAATTTTCTCTCTTCCTTTGTTAGTTTTACTTTCCCTGAGAGTCATATTTTCATACCTGCAGGACTGATCTTCTAATCTTATTTTTTCTATTGACCCTCTCATGAACTTTCAATCTATATCCAAAGATAGTTCTTCAATTTTATTTTCAAATTCATTTGCTTTGGTCATCTAAAGTGAAAATGAGAGGTGAGATGGCACCAGCAGCATTTGCAGGATAGATAAATAACTTAATTACCCTTTGGTGTCATTTTGTGGAATTTTGAAGGGAAGAATATAGAAGCACTTATGGTCTATCTGACATCTTGAACTAAAAAACATCAATGACAGAGTGTCTTTAGGCTGTTGCTATTTCATTTTGAAACATTTTTCTCCAAGTATAATCAAAGACAATCTAACCAACTCTAGGTGAAAGCTGAAACCTGGTTGTATTGTTCAGAAAGACTACACCAAAGAGCTCACAATAGTGGAAATGTGCTATCAACAGAGATGTTTTAAGTGAGGTGTTAAATTGGGCTTCTCTGAGTCTACAGCTACAGTTCATTTCAAGAGACATCGACTGACCATTTAAAGACTCCATACCTTGTATCATGATTCAGGGGACAGCTCACATCTCTCTTTAACTGGGGACCCTTGATTACATCTTCTTTACCTACGTCTACAAAAATAAGAGATGGAGAAGGTGTCCGTTTACTTGTATAAAATTAAGCTTTCAACTCAGTCCTTATTTCTAGCCTAGAACTGTCCTTTTCTCAGGATGACTAGTGCTAGAAATTTCCATGCTAAGGCATTCAGTAAGGCTATGTTTCCCCTAACATTGATCTCAGAAACTCTTCCATAGAAACACAGTGAGAGAGCAACAGTTCAGTCCAGGGAAAGCATAAATGACACAGGTTTCTGCTGGTTCATTTTAGCCTTCAGTTCTACGTGTTCTTCCAATCATTTGATAATCTTGGCTTTGTCCAGAAGGCAAACTATTTATAAGTAATAATATATACACAAAATGTACACACACTCCCGTCCCAAACTAAACAACAGTATATAGACATCTTAGGAATCACAGCTGCAAAAGAAGGGAATATTTTCACTGAAAAATGACATGTTTTCCTGTGATGCATTTAAGTTCTCCAGACAAGTATCTTCTGTCACATTTGCATAATTGATGCTTTCTCTGAAGTAAGGGACGTTAAACTCCAAAGCCTGTTGTGTTCATCTCCTGAAAACAGAAAATTGTTCCATTTGGGAGATTGGTAATTACAAGAGTTTTCCCTCATGTATTAGAGCTCAATGCCTGCAGCCAAATTACCTTTAAGTCTGTTGGTAAAGGGTTTAAATCACAGTTCCTTAACAGTGTGTCACTGGGACAGTATTTAATTTTCTTTGCTTCAGCTTTCTCTTCTGTAAAGTGGGAGGAGTTATGAAAGCCTATCTCAAAAAAGTTGTTACTAAAGTTATGTATGGGAATCCCTGTAAAAACTCAGAATAGTGTCTAATGAAAAAACACATGTTCACTAAATATCAGCTACTAATATTATTGGTTAAAAGGATGGTTGCATTTTCTACTTCACAGAATACGCTAAGTAAATTTGTTGCATATTAAGATAGGACACAACTGATGAAAACTGGAAAATTCAAATTTTTATATGAAGCTCATCAATTTAAGAACAAGGTATATAAAGGTCAGAGTAGATTTTTAGCTCCCCTTAGTAAGAAGGTTTATTTGGTTTGAATCCCTTGTTTCAATGAATTCAAGAGAGAGACCCTGAATTCTGCATCTTTTTCATTTTCTTTCTGACATGAGGGAGAGGCTTTAGGAATCCCTGACCAATTTAAAGCTTGACCAATTTAAAGCTGACAATTGCCTGCCAGTCTGCACTGTTCAAAAGATGAGTGATAATGAGGAGTTTCCTAATTACTAGGGTTTCAGACTTGTCAGATTATAAATTTCTTTGTGAGATGTAGCTAATTGGTACTGTCAAGAAGAGAAATTTAGAAAGGCCTAGATAATAAGCAGATATTGATTCAGAAAGGATGACTATTTTCTATTGTTTCTGTTCATAGCCCTCTTACATAATAAATCATCCTTCTCCCTTCACATATTGGCAAAAGGTGTTTCATCCTTCATCCTTCTACACTGTGGTATGTTAAGAGGAGAATGTTGTGGGACATGTACTCTAGATATAAATCTAAAGCTGAAATGATACAGGTAACACCTACTAGATTAGTTTTTAGGCCTCAAATGCTATGTTTTATGAAAGGTACCTGGGTTTTTTACAACAAATACGAAGTTTAAAATCTGACTCCTGTTACTTACAATACATGGTAATGTAAATATCTTAAGAGTCTCAGTTTCCTCATCTGTAAAACAAAATAAAGAATATCAATTCCACAGAGATTTTAGTAAGGGATATGGGAGAAAGTCCCTCAGTCTAGTGACTGCCCATAGGAAATGATCAGTCCTTCTCTTTTCTTTTATCATTTTTTATTGTAAAAGGTAGATCTCTTTTTATTATTAAATAGATTTTTTTTTAAGATTTCTTTACTTATGCATACAAGAACTGGGGTACAAGCCAAAGGTGCAGGGGGTGAGAGGATTCTCAAGAGACAGAGTAAAGAGCAGAACAGGCAGATTGACTAAAACACACTGCTGAGTGGAGCAGTGGGCAGGTCAGGAGAGGTCTGCCATGCCATTTGGGTCACCTCCTTGGCTGGGGTTTGAACTTGTACTACAATGGCTGCAGATAGCCCCATAATACTGTACTCTAACCCATTGTTCCAACTTTTATTCAGGCAATTCCATCCACCATTCCTGTTGTCACTCAAGCCAAAACAGAGAGGGGTGGGTAATATCTTAAAACAAAAACAAAAACACACTTACTTCACTATTAAAAGAAATAAAATTTAAAACTCTTAACTATATCTCTCAGGTAACTTTGCATATATAAGCAAACATTTAAGTCTCAGAGTATAAGTGTGTGATACACACATAAATATATGTCACATTAGAAGTAAGCAACCTAATCATTCTTTAGTAGGAATAATGCTGTACAGTTCTGCTGTGCAGGTATACTACTGTGCAGAATAATTAGATGATTTTGTATATTCAGCTGACATAATGATGTGATCTCAAATATAATATTGAGAGCATGTATGTATGGCTTTCTAATTCAGGTATACAGAAAAAGAGATCGGGTATAGAGAAAAGTAGGTGGCCATCAGTCTTATAGATGTTATCTCTGGAAGGATGTACAAAAAACTGACAATTCTGAACACCTCTTGGGAAGCAATTGGAGGTGTTTGGGTCACAGGCCAGAGGGAGACCTCCTTTTGTAGAGCTTACATTTTTATAGGTGCATGCAAATTTAAGAGAAAGGAAGAGCATTGAAATAATTCCTATGCTTTCCTCAGAAAGCTCTTTTCAAAACTGTTAGGAGATCTTAGAGTTGAGAGACTTCAGAATTTGAAAGAGATTTCATATTACCTCTAAGAGGAATCCAATCCTAGTCATTTCTCAGAATCCAAACTAAGTGGTATCCAAAAGTAAGCTCTTTAAGCCGTCTTCAGACTTTAGAGTACTGCCTGAGGCCCAAAGCTGAAACTGGAAGGGATAGAGGTGGCAGTGGATGGGGAGAAATGAAAACAAGCCAATGACAGAAATTACTAGGCAAAGCTGGAGACACAAATACAAAACCCCTTCTTTCATTTATTACACATTTGGGGAGATTACTGGGACTATTTTTGACAAGATCTTACTAATGAAAGCATTTGAAAATTATTGTTCTGTCAGAAAAAAATTAATGGCTTATCCCTAGGTAGACAAATAGCCATATTTTTTCTCTCTAGTTTTATTCTCCACACACATGGATGCATAAACACATGTGTACAAACATGCACACATAGGAGCATATGTAGCTATCCAGCTATAGGGAATAGAAATTTTTTATATATCTGCCTTCTACCAAAAGGAAAGGAAACTTTTAGATAAAGATCAAGAAATAAAATATTTGAGTTTTGCAGCTGATTCTGTCTCGGTCTCCCCTACTCAACTCCGCTGTTGCAGTCTGAAATAGTCACACATATGAATGGGCATGGCTATGTACCAACAAAATCTCTTTATGGACAGAAACTCAAAGTTCATATAATTTAAAAAGTGGCTTTGTTTTTTAGAACAGTTGTAAGTTCACAGCAGAATTGGAAGGAAGATACAGAGGTTTCTCAATAGCCCTCTGCCCCCAAAACATGTATTTTCTCTGTTATCAACATTCCTTGCCAGAATAAAAGGCTAAGCCTATAGTGATACATCATTATCATCTCAACTCAGTTTACGTTAGGTTCAATCTTGATGCTGCACATACTAAAAGTTTGGACTAATGTACAAACTGTATAAATCCATGTACCCATCATTATAAATCTCAGAGTATTTTCAGTGCTCTAAAACAATTCTTTGTGTCCTGTCCATTATCTCACCATTCCCCACCCTGGAAACCACTGATCTTTTACACAATATTATGTTTCCAGGATGTCATGGAGATGGAATTATATGAGATGGAGTATTTTCAGATTGTGGTCTTTCACTTAGCAAATTCATTTGAGTTTCTTTCACGTTTTTTCATGATTTGAAAACCCATTTATTTTTAGTACTGAATAATATTCTATTACTTGAATGTACCACCTCCACCTTACTGAAGGACTTCGGGTTACTTCCCGATGTTGGCAATTATGAGTAGAACTGCTATAAATATCTGGGTGCAGGTATTTGTGGATTTACACTTTCACCATTTGGGCTGTGCTACTGGGTTTATGGTAAGAATATCTTTAATTTTGTGAGAAATCATCAACTGTCTTTCCAAAGTGGCAGCATCATGTAATTTTCATGGGTTGTGAAATCATCTTCATCTTCTCAGTGACTTTCTATCATTTAAAAATGTAAAAACCAGCTGTGGCTTGCGTGATATTTAACAAAACAAGTGGTAACTCAGATCTGGACATCTGGGTTGTCATTTACTGACTGCTTATTTACCATCCAGTTTAAGTGATATTTTTTCTTATTTGTTAATCGCCAACATTACTTGTTTTTAATTTGAGTTCTCATCCTTCAAATCAAGTAGTAAATGGACCCAATATAGAGAGATATTTGAGAATTACAATGAAAAATACGTCTGATACTGTTTCCTTCTACTAAAACACTTATTTTTTTGTCAGGGTTACAGTAAAGATTCTTTCCATTGTAAATCAAACACACACACACATAATTCACACTGATTTAATAGCCAAGGACCCTTGTTAACTTATACAGTCAAATAGCTCAGATTTAGTTGCAGCCAAAGGTTTAAACATTGTTATTGGAAACAGACTGCTCAGTACTGTTTTGTACCTATTAACTACCTTTTCTCTGATAACTTCTGTCCTGGCATCTGAAAGCTCCAGATTCACATCATCTCAAGGTTGTGTTCAACAGAAAAGTGGTATACAGAAAAACAGAAAAGTATGTTTTTACATTTTTTTTTTAAGGCCAAACATCAGATTTAGCTTTGCTTGGGGAAGACTGGCTTTGTTTGAGATAAGTCCATCTATGAGTCCATCTCTGGTTGCACGCATCTACTCTTGGTATAGAGTATGGAAAGTCGTAAAATCAACTCTACCCAAACATGAACTAAGAGTGGGAAAAAGATGGTCTCGTGAAACAAAATTAGTATTACAGACTAATGACCCAACTCACAAATGTAAACTTGTGTTCTTATCTTCAAGATCTGAAAGTGTTAAGAGTCTGGCTAATTTCTTTCTAAATTCAGGGCAAAGGAATGAGAGATATTTGCATAACTGATGAATGATTTTGTTTTCGTAGCTTTGGTTTTACAGGGTGTTTTGTAATGTTTCAAACAACTGTGTCTTTTCAGTCTTTATGTTGTTTGTCTCTCTAGAAAGAAAAATATCTTGGAGAATTAGATCTTTGAGTTTTAACCTCTCCCAAGAGAACTAATGTGGATAGTACTCCCCTTTCTTGTACCATCTCTTTATTTTCCAAATTCCTCCCTTACAATTATCCTGCACGGTGCTGAAAGACCAAAAACAGATAGTTTACTATGAACCAGCAGGCACTCAGTTAATAGAACAGAGTAGAAGAGTCTGCTAATAGTATGCTGGCCTCTCTATTGTTTTTTGTTAAAATATGATTAGATTACTTAAGGCAGACTAGTATTTTTCTTCAAAGCTTTTCCTATTAATAGTCCTAGATCAATAGCAGAAATTTAATGAAAAATTCAAAAATATAATCCATAAACTATACCAATTTATTGTAGCAATGTTGACTTGGGTTTTGCCTTCAAAGTCTCTTTTTTAGCCATAAGATGTAACCTATTTATCATTTATTAATTGTCTACTGTTTATCAGTCCTCTCAATGACTCTGAGAGGTAGCTGAGATTATTTTACAGCAAGGATTGGTGACTTACTCAAGGTCACACAGCTAATAATCAGAAGCCTTGAGTTTCAAGCCTTATCTGATTCCAAAGTTCATTCCTTTTCCACTACACATTGTATTCATTCTCTTACCTCTTATTCAGCACAGATTTCATGAGTGTCTGTTTCGAACCAGCACTCTGTACTTGCTAGGAATCACAAAAGATCCAGTACTTGTATTCAAAGGGCCTGTAGTCTAATATTAGAAACAAGTTATCAATTAAATGACAATGCAACTGCTGTGACAGAAGCATTTATATATTGCAAAGTTTCATCTAAAGATCAATTGGCTGAGCTGAGCTCTGGGTCCATATCACCAAGAACCTATTAAATATTTTTATTTGTATATTGTTTCCATTATTGGCTGTCACCTAATAAAACACCCAAAGCTTATCAGATTAATACAACAATTCATTATTTCTCACCAATATTTAGATTAAGTACAGTAGTGCTTTTGCTGAAGTCATTCCTATACATACCTACATTCAACTAGGAGTTTGCCTGGAGCTGAAACATGAGGATGGACATGCAAGATGGACACTCAGAGTCCTGCATCTCTCTGCCCATGACCTCTCATTATGCAGGGGTCCAGCTGGGGTTTCCTTATAGCATGGTGACTGGTTCCAAGAGGACAAACCCCAATCCACAAACACTTATCTGTACTCTGAGTGCATCATGTTACCATCTCCTTAGTTAGACAAGACATAAAGTTAAACACAAGTATAACATGGGAGGGAATTAACAAGACTTGACTGCTGGATTCATGGATCACTGAAAGCCTCTAAAGAGACAGCTCATTAGATGAGTCAAGTTTTCACTTAAGATGTAGATCTTAAGTAAAACCACCAAATACCTTCTAAACAGCCTTGCACTTGGTATTTTTATTTCTGATATCACCATTCTTAAAATATTGGAGATATTGTTCACTCAGAAATGTATTCTAGTTACATAAAATCAGTTCCCAGTCTTCAATTCCTCCTGTAAAATATCTTACATTCTTCCTTTCCTACTTGGTTCAGGACACTATATTAACTAGAGAGCCCACTACTGCTCCCTATCATGTTATAAAAATGCTCATAAGTCTGAGGAGACATTTATCTGAGGATTTTGGCTTTGAACCAGTCACCAATAACAACAATCTGCTTTCCATGTATTTCAATGAGTAATACAGACATCATTGTTTATATCTACCATAATATGAAAACATTGTAAAACACTGTTATAATTAAATTTCCTTTTACCCATCTTTCCTGTCATCACTGGGTTGATTTTTCTTACCATTAAGAGGTTGATGGCTTCCTACTTAGGAGAGTACTTCATATTTTATCCTTCTCTCAACAATGTGAGATACTTTACTACACAGTGTCCAAACTGACCTCCAAAAATTTCTGCTGAATTCAACAAGGGTGATATCCACAGGCGAAAAGACACATGGGAAAATATTTACTATCATATTTAATAGTCAAATGCAGGTTAAAACCACAATGAGATATCATTTCACACGCATGAGAATGTCACATGCTAAATAGACACACCCATCCCCCCCTCAACAAATGCTGAAGGGGATGTAGAGGAGGAGCCCTACTACATTGTTGGTGGGAACATAAACTAAATATAGCCATTTTGGAGAGTGATCTTGATTTACCTTAAAAATCTAAAAATTGGCTCTCCCTGGTGGCGCAGCGGGTTAAAGCACAGCACTAAGAAGCTAAAACTATTTCCGCATGAGTTCAATCCCGCCTGCCCCGGAGGTGACCACATGGCGTGGCAGACCTCTCCTGACCGGCCCGCTGCTCCCCTCAGCAGTGTACTTTGTCGATCTGCCTGTTCTGCTCCCCACTCTGTCCCTGGTGAAGCCTCTTACCCTCCGCATCTCTGGCTTGTACCCCAGTTCTGTATGAATAAAAAAATAAATTTAAAATAAATAAATAAATAAATAGGACTGCACAAATTTTAAAAATAAAAACATACAAATCTAAAAATTGAAATAATGCATCATTCAGAAATCTCACACTTGGGCACCAATCCAAAGAACATGAAGCCACTAACTCAAAAAATTATATAATGTACAATGTTTATTTCAGTGTTATTTACAATAGCTAGGACAGGGAAACAATCTAAGTGTCCACTGATGGAGCACTAGATGAAAAAGATGTAGTATACCTACACAAAGGAATACTGTTCATAAAGAAAAATGAGGTATCGTCACTTATGGTGAAATGGAAGGAGTTTAAGGGAATTACATGTAGGAAAGCAAGTCATAATAACAAAGAAAAATATTGGACTTTTACATAACCAATGATTCAACAAAACAAAATATTAATAAAAACTAGAGGTCACTAATAAGTAAAATGAAGTTTTGAGGTTAAGAGAGAGGAATAAGGGAGAAAGGATCAAAAGGATATAATAAATGGTGGTGGAAAGAATGTGTTGTCATATGACTTGAACCTAGTTTTCAGCTTTTTGTCACCCCTACACAAACCACATTATTCTGAGAAACTAAACTGCACAGAATGTCCTAAGAAAATTGTATTGTCCTTATTTAGGGTATTCCCACTATTGTAGAAACCTTACAACCCCTATTATCATTCAACTCCATTTTGAGATCCTCGCCTTCTATAAAAGCTACCAGATTTTTTTCGGTCATAGCGATGCCACTGTTTGCCTCTGACCTTCTAGGAGACATTGTTTATAATTCTACAATGTCCAATATGGAAATCGCTAAGCTCTTTAAATGTAAACAAAATTAAAATCATAAAAGTCCCATTTCTAGTGCTCAGAAGCAACAATAGACTACCAGCTGTCAGATAGATATAGAGTGTTTTCATCATCCTAGTGCCACTTTGTTGCTTCCACTATAGAGCTTGACAAACTGAAAACTTCTATTTCTGAACTGCCTTACACAGATTTATCCCATGGCTTAGCGCTGGCCAATATAATTTAAGTTTGCTTGTTTGGGGTGTTTTTGGGCAAAAACTCTCTACCGTGATAAATGAGAGAAGTGTGCAAGGAGAACTCTCTCACGAAATAGCCCCTTGTTTTTCAACACAGTCATATGAGAATGTTTTGTCTAAATGTGCTGCAGCCATTTTGTGACCATGAAGGAAAAGCAAGGCTATTTCAGAAATATCTGCCAAGGACCCTGAAATGATGAAACCACTTATCTGATCCTAAGATTGTTAACCTCCAGGTGTCTTGCTATGTAGTTAATTATATTGTTTTATTATTTATTGGTAATCATAATATTTTTATTATTTAGTTCTGATTTTTATGTAATAATCGCACCCTTAGTAAAAAATTGCCTACCACAACATAGATGGAGCTGGAAGGGATCATGCTTAGTAAAATAAAATAGAAAAATAGCTAGAAAGAAAAATAAAAATACCAGATGGCTTCATTCATAGTCAGAGTGTAAGGGATCAGGAAAAAAAAAAGTATTTGTAAAAAAATAAAACAACACCAACTAACAACTATAAACCAGAGACATTCTACCAGGGAGGAGAGGGTAATAGTACAAAAACTGGTGATGGCACATGGGTGAAGTGATGGGAAGTCCATGGGGATTACAACTGAGATGAAAAAAATGTACAAAATGAAGAGTGATGTTAATAT
>NW_004567105.1:45943055-46041171 GCF_000260355.1 Condylura cristata
TATATATAAAATAAAAAAATGCCTACCTCTTCAACCAGATTGAAAATACATTAAAGCAAAGACTATCTTTACAATGTCCGTTAGACACAGCCACAGTACATAGTAGGTGCTCAGTAAATGCAGGTAAATATTGATCTATTAGTGATTTGGAAAATCAGCAATGAGGGGTTCATGGGCTCAACCACAGGCTAGTGAACTTCTCTTCCGAAACTCTCTAATCTTAGCCTATGTGAAAAAGTGTGTCATTTTAACAACAGCAACACTTCATTCTATATTTGTACCTGAAAGTTACACTAGAAAGGTGAGAAAGAAAGAATTATAGTTCATTTTTACCTCCAAGGTACATTCAAGACAGATCAATTTTAAAAATTAATCTGGTAGTGTGATATCAACTACAATTAGAAAGGAAGGCCTTCAGTCTCATTGAAAGTTTTGTTAAGTAGTCTTGTCACACTAACCTTTGAGAATAGTTTGCAGTGTATGAATGTGTGATGTGAAATATGTGTGTGAGTGTGTATCCTTCACAATGACTTATCAAAGATGTGTGAACAAAAATAGGATATTAATGAGTTCACTTTATCTGTTTCTTTTGCTTTTTCTTTCTTAATGCATGCCAAAGTTCTTTGTCTCGACCCAATTGCAATTCTCATCTCCTTCATTCATTTTGCATTCATCATCAAGTACTGAATAGACACCAAGTTCCAAAAATTAAAATACAATTTTTTCATTAACATTTTTATAGTGTTACAATTTGGAAAAGTCATTCCTTTAGTCTATTCCTGACCCTAGCATGTGGGATTTACTTATTTCCTCATGTGTAAGGGTAGCCAACTCTATGCTTGGAAGTTACTTGCCCACAGTTACACACCAAGGGTTGGAAAACTAAGTACCAGGATTGAGGTCTTAATTTTCTAAACCCTGATTTTCCTTCTCTGACTTTCTGAAAAGCATTATGACAAAGGAATTTTGGGTAGTGGCTCTGTAATTAGATCAAGTTCCAACATCTGCCATGTGTTAAATGTGACCAGAGTGAATTAAAGACTACTCTAGTCCTCAGTTCCTTTCTCTATAAAGTGGAGCTAATAATAGTGCCTTGCCCACAGAGTTAGTAAGATTATATAAGGTATAATCTTTTTGATGAGCATGTAGTAAGTGCTCAATAAATGGCAGACCTAGTAGTGAACCATTTAAAATAACAGTTAATATGAACCGATACATGTGGTACAATGAGCAAAAACATCTGGACGTAATCTTGTATGTTCACTCCAGATTATGCGGGCAGCAGTTTAGCTGGGATCAGATAAGAGGTGCCCCTTTTTTTCTATAAGGAGAGGCTTGTCTCAGACTCAGATCCTGCTCCTTTTCTCTATGGGAAAGATGGCAACATCCTAAGTGCTGGGCAGCTGATATTGATAGAAACTTCTGGATAGTTGATCCCCAAATCCAGACTTCCTAGTACCAAAAAGCCTATGGTCTTTTATGGAATAATGAGAGGATATGTACTCCTTAGTGAGGCTTTCTTCTCTCTTATTCATTTCCCCTTTATCCAACACAAATTACTTTGTAATCCAGAGTTTGCACAGAACCCTGGCGCCTGAGAGGTAGAGGCTCATAGGGGACTGACCTTGTCTAACAAGTAGATACAAGATAGAGGCTGACTGACTGGATGGTAATTGGGCTACAGATCTAATATATCTACAGGAGCTAATCTATCTAACAAGCTTTGAGAAAGAACACTCAGAGAAGCCCAATATATACCAAAACATTAATAATAATTAGAACTCCAAATTCTCCTTCCCTTATTCTCTGTTTATATTCATGTTCATACAAGTTTTTGTATATAAGATTTTATATTCTTTTTTTCTTACAGGAGTCACCAAACTGCACATGTTCCAGGCTCTGCAAATCTTAGGTATGATTGAGCATTAGTGTTGTGTCATGACAGGAGGGGCAAGAGTGACTGTATGTCATAAATGTAGCACTCTGTTAAAACCCAGACTCATTGCTTTACAAAGGAGAAAACTGACTAGATCTTTCTTGGTCCCCAAATCCATCAATAATGACAAGGGGACACTAATCTCCCCTTCTCATGCTATTTAGCAATAGCATTCAATTAATGCCCCCCAAAGCAGGCACCTTTTCTGGAGCAGTTTTGGAGAATGGTTAAATATGAGAGCCCTGCAGCCAGATTGGGTCCAAAGTTCAAGTCTACTACTTGTCAGCAAAGCGATGAATCTCTGTGCCTTAGTTTCCTTAGCTACCAGAATGGAGATGGTATTAATTATACATGTCTCACTGAAAACTTACAAAGATTAGATCAATTAATTTATGTAGCCTTTAGACACAGAAAGTGCTCAATAAATATTGAGAAAGAAATGAAATCATGGTGCTAGACATTGTTTTCCATCTGGTTCTGGATCTGCTTGCATTTGTGGGTGCAGTATGTATTTCATATACTCTTACTACAGAATCATATCCTGAAGCTAACCTTTGTTCTCTGTAGTACGCAAAATTAAAAAAAAATGTTAATTTCATAAGTGTGAATTCTTTTTAGGTGCAATTTGCTGAAGTCCAGATTTGAGCAAAATACTTAACAGGTCCACAAGGTGCAGCAACTTAGGAAGTAAGTTAATGTATTTCTTCCATAAGCAAACATACTTCCTTGATGCTATCAAGTCAGAGTAGCAGAAATTTTCAGTTCCTCTCTCTGAGTTGTTCAAAGGTCCTAGGGTTTCATACACAGAAAATAAAATATTTAAGGAAATACCTTCTGTGTTCACATTGGTTACCAGAGACTTTCCTATTGACAAAAACTGAATGGCCTGCTGCTTCCCTGTGATATTGCAGGACTGGAGAAGCATTGCTGGACTAGTGGGTGTGAGTTGAGAGGATGGGGTACAAATAGCTTTCCTTTCCTGATAATAAGAACACTATTCCTTCTCTCCTTCTACTTTCTTAAAACTTCTAGCACTTTGCATCATTCAATTAACCAAGGCCTAACTCTTCTCTCCTGCCTTTGTCTCCCAGAAAATTGTTTCATACTCATTCTATATCAATCCAACTTCCTTTGGCTTCAGTTCTTGGTCAGACCATCTGGGGGAAAAAAAAAAAGAAAACAAAACAAAAAAAAAACACATCTAGGGCCCTCCCTGGTGCCACAGTAGGTTAAAACACAGTAAGCAAGTGAGCCGCAGAGGCTTCAGTGTGAGTTTGATCCTCAACCCGGGAAGTGACCCACACGGCACAGTAGACCTCTCCTTTCTCGCCAGCGGCTCCCCTCAGCAGTGTACTTCATCGTTCTGCCTGTGCTGCTCCCCACTCTGTCTTTGGTGAATCCTCTCACCTCCCCTGCTCCTCTTGCCTATACCTCAGTTCTGTATGCATAAATAAATATAAATAAAAATGAATGGTATAATACCAATGTCATTTAAAAAAATTTTTAAAAGTCCACATCTATCCCTTACTAACTGTATGATGTGTGATTTAGGCAGGGTCCTTAACCCCTCTGTACTTCAATATTCTCCTCTATAAAGATAACAGTAGTACCTAGTGCATAGGTCTGTTTCAAGGAGTTAATATATAGAAAGTGCTTGGAAAATCCTGATATGTAGTCAGCTACTGATTAGCATCCCTCAGCCCTCACCACAACCTCAAGAGGTAAGCATTTTAATACTAATTTCATAGACTGGGCTAAGGCTACATTGCCACAGTGGGAATTGGGGAGACACTAACTTCATTTATGTAAGCAGCATATTCTTATATGGATTTTTTTAAAAATGACTTAGGCAAACTTCATCCAAGTTTATTTTTAAAACTGGAACAAATTATTCTCTAAGTATAATTAAGTATTTTTGAAAGTCCAATAGGAAATGATTACTCAGTACTAAATGGTAATCTCAGTAATTCAAGATAATTTTAAAAATTCTTCCTCTGACTGATCCACGGGGAAGAGACAACTCTTTCAAACAGCTGGGAGGTAGTCTATAAAGCACAGGTAATGTCACTGCTGTGATTCATTATTTACCAACAGGAAGTGAGTGACTCAATGGGCATGAGTTAGAATATCACTTCATTAATGTCTTATTATTAATTTCATTACATCCAACACCTCTATTCTAGTACTAACTTCACCATTTGACTGTGGAATCATAGGCAGTCTGCTTAATTCAATGTTCTGTTTTGAAAATGAAGGTCTGTAGGCCTCTTCCAGTTGCTCTTCTTCAAGACACAATAATTCGGTTCATCTCTTAGACCAATAAGAAAACATAAACAAAACCAAAGTGCTGTGTTTCTACTTTAGGCCATGTTGGGAGTTCTTAGTTAAAGACAGGACTGATATTTATGTTCTAATAAATAATAGCTGTCTCCCTTCTGGCAAAGTGAATATTCTGCTCACATTGCACTCATTCTCAAATATTTTCGTGGCTTCCCTCTCCTCCTCTTTCCCATCCCCAACTAAGTTAATCAAGGTTTAGAAGAAGAGAGTCAAAGGCAGACAGGCCTCCATCTGAGTCCTGACTGTCTTACCACTGTGATTTGGAGCAAGTAACTGAAAGTCTGTTGCTGGAACTTCATACTCAGTAGTATGAAGAGTGGGAGCTCAGGAGCAGACACTAGGGAACATTAAAGGAACATCAAGTTTAGTACTTGGCAGATTGTACCTCAAAGTGTGTAGAGGGGGAAGGATCTCAAAGTCTCTAGCTATAAAATTAAAATTAAAAATCTGTCCAATAGGAAGATTAAAGGAAAATTTCAATATTGTAAGAAAACTATAAAAAGAAATTACACCACAAAAAGAAGAAATGTAAGCATAGTTAACAATTTGTCTCATCAGGGTCTCCCTGGTGGCTCAAGGTGTGAAAGCACTATGAAGCTATCTGCAGCCCCTTCGGCATGAGTTTAATCCCAAACTAGGGAGCTGACTCACGTGGTACAGCAGACCTCTCCTGTCTCACCCATTGCTTCCACTCAACAGTGCATTTCAGTAAATCTATCTGTTCTGCTCCTGTTCTTTCTCTCTGATGAATTTTCTCATTCTCCAACCCCCACCATACTCTCACCACTAGCTGACACCCCAGTTCTTGTATGCATAAATAAGTAAAAGTAAATCTTTAAAAAATCTTCTCTCATCAATGAATACTCTTCACTTACTCATACCAATATAATTAGAGAATGTCAATTTGAATACATTGCTATAGCTTTTTATAGGGAGAGTGGCTATAAGGGAAAGCAAGACCTTAAAGAGTGAAGCTCGTATTTCTCACAGTTAGTAAACATTGCCATAATTGATTAATCAAGAAAATGCAGCAACAGCATGTCATTTGGAAATGTGAATGTAACTGTGGGTAGAGACAGCAAGAAGGGAAGCACATGACTGGGAGCTGGGCATAAGCCAGACCACTGCTATTTATTTTGTCATCACCAGCTTTTAGCATTTTTTTTACTTAGGATTATATTAGGCTTCAAATAGAGACAACAACAACAAAATGCACACAAATAATAATCATTCAAACACATGGAAGTTTCTCCCTGGGTAATTGAAAGCCTATAAAGGTATTGCCCAGTTCTGGTATGGCAGCTAAATTCTACCAGAAATATCAGGAAAATAAAACTCCTCCCATTTCATCACTTCATCTTCACAGGCAAAACCTCCAACCTCCCAACAAGGTGAGGAAGGGGCTAAGAAGAAAATGCAACCAGGTATCAAAAACAACAACAAAAATACCTGGTATTGTGCTGTTTTTAGGATGGTTCCTTAAAGCAGCCACACAATAGTCCTGCTTGGATCCTATTTGGCCAGAGCTTATCACATGCCTATGTTTAGCTGCAAGAGAATTGTAGCATTTATTTGAGCCAACCATATAACTAGTTAATATTTCCTTCTGTGGAAGGACAGGAGATTGGATATGGTATCAAAGAACAGTTGTTCTCACAAGCACTATTTGACATTCAGGCTACTTAAAGTTTTTGGCACTTTAATCAAAGAAACTCTAAATGCAAACCAAATATAATGCCACATGGGTGAGGGTTAAGAAGTCAGTTCCAGAATCACAAGGCTGGGATTTGAATCCTACATTATGTACTTTGCAACCCCATTCTTCCTCTATGATAAGTTTTCATAATGTGTGTCATAAGTACTCCACACTTTTTTAAATAAATAAATACCAAAACTTTGGATATCAAAAAAATACCAGTAAATGACAGGGCAAAGATTAAAAAAACAAACAAAAAACAAAAACAAAAACAAAAAAAACCAGGGCAATCTCAATCTGAACAGGGCAGAAAATATTTGAGACTCAATGAAGAAACAGAAGAAATTTATAAATTTTAATAAGAAAAGACTGTACAGGTTTTTCTTGCTAGTAGATTAGGCCTATGAAATCTGTTTTCAGATGCAATGGCATAAAGCAAAAGTGCAGTTACCACTAGCTTACATGGAATCATTTTGAACTTTCCTATATACTGTAAATAACCTATGAAACCCTACCAAATATTGATACCACATAAAACATGCTATTTATGCACTATCTTAGAGTAAAAGCAGGATTGATATAATACAAGGCCTGTATAAAGGCCTGTATAAATGATGTGCGTACAGTGTAGTTTCACTTACTGAAAGTGAAGAGACAGTGAGCACACTGGAAGGCTGAGGGGTGATGTGATGATGTTGTGTTAGATTGAGTCATCAGAAATTGGGGTGGTGGGAGGTAGAAGAGACTGGGGTGTAGAAGATAAAGGATAAAGGTGCTCTATTAACATTTCTTCATCATCTGAACCATCCAGCCAGGTAAGTCTTTAAAATCTACACCAGCATTTATGTCTGCCTGGCTAGATGTTGATGGTTAAGGTTTGCTGTTTTCTGGCTGCTTGGCAGACTTGTAATACAACAGTATGCTTGACTGCTTAGCACCACTCAGCTTTCTATCTTATCTTTGTGGCACTCAAAGAACCTGAAAAATGCCGTAAGCCAATATGCCCGTTCAAAATTATGTCAGACTTTACTGAAATCATTGTAGCACTGTAAATTTTAGCCAAAAATCTCACACATGCTTTCTGTTCAGTTCCTGGGCAACTTTATTTCTGGGCATTTGTTACTGCTTTTGGTTTCCATTTATATCATTTCCTCTTACAATTGCATTAACCCTTCATCTGTCAGTTCTTGGTCACAGAACACCAAAACATCTTCAATATCATCATTCTTTCCACGTGATGCCGAGATGCTGAGTATGGTTCTGAGGGAAAGAGCTTGGTAGGAACTCTCTCTGTCCTGGGACCACTACCTTTATAACAGCTGTCATACAATCAACACTAAATCCTATTTTCATTTTTCAATTTTGTTGTTAGAAGCATAAATCTTCTCCAGTTTCTTTCCATTAAGAAATTGAGGTACTAATTAGATCTTCTGTTAATGCAAAGTGAGCATGACTTGAATTGTTGAAAAGCAAGGGAAATCCGTATATATAAAACAAAAATTAATGCATTTTAAAAATGTGAACCTCTTATATACAATGCACAACTGGCATTCAAATTTGCCCCACCAAGTTCATAGACACACAGTGGTACTCTGGGCCTCAGCCCACCTTGTATTGCAGCAACTGACAGCCAGTTTAACCACCTGAAGTCAGTCAGTTCACACTACAGCTTCTGGCTTCTCCCACCATTTCTGAAAATGCTATAGTTCAGACTTCCTCTAAAAAGGAGGAAAAGCATAACTAGCATTGGGGCTGATCACTCCTCTGGGGCAAACTTTGACCAGTGAGTGATCAAAGACAGAAAGAAGCTGGAATAGAAGTCTAACTACATATATACCAATTTTCCCTTTCATAAATATAAAAAATTAACAGATATTTTAATTTAATACTTCTTTATTTTTCTTACTTTTAAGTTTTAAATTTTATATATTGAATATATATAAATATACATATTATTCAAAGTCCCAAAATTAACCACTAGAAAAATAGAGTCAACAAAAATTAGGAGTTTGTTGTGTAACAACAAGTTAACAAGGAGGCAACTATGTATTGAAGTTGCTAAATTGAAAATGAATGACCTAAATGTATTACTTAAAGTTATAAGGATAACTGTCGAACCAACACCCAAAATATGTCATTGGCAATTCTTTCTAGGCCGTAAAAGTAGGAAAGAATTTTCATATTATATTATTCTAGTGTTAAATAAAAATTTATGTTTTATTACAAATGTTTATGTAGCTTCAGATAATATGTAAAAGCCCATGCAGAGTCCAATTGGTTGACATGGGGGTGAGGAGAGAGAATTGTCTTGTTTTGTTTCTCTTTATATACTTTCGGGCTGTTTGAATATTCTATCAATCATAGAACTATTTTGGGAAGCTGAAATAATAATATATACCTGCCTGGAGTGGGCATATTGTGTGTGATTTCTTTTCCTCATCTGAAGCAGCTTAGCATAGTGCTTATAGGCTGAGCAACAATGTGTTTGTTAAGCACTGCGCACCATGCTGAGAACTATTCAATATACACTGGTTTTTACTGTCATCTTGATGTTGATACTGCTGATCTTCAAGCTTCTGTTTTTTATTTCATCATATCTAAAGCAAGTGGGTTTCACAAACCAGTCTGAAGAGATTCCTTTTAATCAACTCAGGGTACAAAGATCTTCCAAAGACTCCATGGCAAATCCTGGCCACCATCTTCATATATGATGAGATTCAGACTCACAACATTCTCATCTGAAAAACAGGAACAGTAACAAGACCCTAGCTCAGAGACTAGATGTGATAATATATCCAGTGCGTGACATACAACATATCTCCAAATGTGAAAGACTTTGGTGTTATGGTTACAAAGATTTGCACAGTCACAGCCTCTTGAACAAGGAGAGGGAGAAATGCTTGGACAAGGGCTTAGGCCAAAGATATCAATGAAACCTGAGACTCTCCTCTGCTTTTGGGAAACACAAGCTTTTGGTCCCCACATTCCCCAAGGCTACAGACACCACTAGGATCTGCTGCCGCCCTGTGGAATTTCATAGACATGGTCATGAGACAGGCAAAGCTGTATGGCCAGAAATTTCATGACCAAGCCCATCTCAGAAAGCTTTCCTGGCCTCCTTTGTTCCTGGATTATTAATATTCAAGCCTTTACATAGTAGTCACCTTCTCAAGAAGACCAACATGAATACTCTATGCAAAAGAGCAACTCACATTTCAGCTGCTCATGATCCCTTTCACACTGCATTGTTTTTCTTTATCATTGTCTTTCTCACCTTCTAATAGATGATATAACTTACTTATTCTTACACTTATTATTCTCTGCATTTTCCCATTACTTTCCAGGAGCATATTATGAGGTATTTTTGTTTGTTTTGTTTTATCTAATTTGATCCTTCATGGCTAAAACAGTGCCTGACGTGTAGAACGGAATCAAGATTTCTTGAATGAATGAATGAATGAATGCCTTTTTTTGGTAATATGACATGAAATGATGAAATGCCTGGAAATTTTGAAGATACTGGGATTTCTTTCTTTCTTTCTTTCTTTTTTTTTTTTTTTTAACTGCACTGAATATATGTTTGGAAGTCCACAGTTCATAGTACCAGATGTTGCTACTTCCTAAAATGGAAAGACAGAAATCATTTCAGAATCTTGATCTCTGGTTCCTCCACAAAGCAAGCAAACACTTCCAATACTTAATTAGCAATAGAAATACAGAAGCTCTTTATCATTGCATTTCTATTGCTAATTAAGTACTGGAAATCACCAGGCAATTATAGGTCAGAAATATTCTGTAAAAGAAGAGGAGAGAGAAGAAGCAGGACAGGGATGGGAAGAGCACAAGGGACTATGGTGATGGTGCACGTGGGAATGTCATGGAGAAATCATATGTTGTACAAAAATTAAGGATGATATAATGAATACATTTTAAAAATTAAAAAACTAAAAAGCTCTGAACAGAAAAAGAAAGAAATGCAATGATACGTATGTAATTTCAGTTTGCAGTATTCCCCAGGTAGATTGTGGTTTGTGTGTGTGTGTTTTGATGGGGCAGGGAGAAAAGGAAGGAAAAGAGGGTGGAAGAGTTGAAAGATGAATGAAATGTGGAAGGAAGAGCTAATTTTTCTGATGATTAGAGGGTAAAAGGCAGGAAGAGAGAATTTAATGAATTCTCAAGACCTTTAGCTTATACTTTCAGCCAATGCGAAAAACATTTAAAACTATGGCTTTCAAAGAGCACAGTCCAAATGGGGATGGGCAGGTTGAGTAAGGTCTGAGTTTCTTTTTAGTTTGATTCAACCAAGCCCACAAGGCATGTAATATGAGACTCTGAAGTCCAAGCTGGGCCTACATTCCACCTTTGTGACCTCAGAGAAGTTACTTTAATCTGCCTAAGTCTCCACATCTGCATCCATCAAATGGGTATCACTCAATTACTGAGAATTGAGTGAGCTTTGCAAGCCAAAAAGAAAAATATCGAATGGTTTCACTTATAGGAGGAATGTAAGAGAACCAAATAAGAAGAGGGTAGGGGGTGAGGGTGCGGGGGGGGGGGGGAGCATAGCAAAACATGGCACAATAAAACAAAAATGAACAGATAATTATAAGCCAGAGATATCCTACAGGGGAGGGGGACAGAGAGGGATCTGAGGAAGGAATGTGGGGGACTATGGCAATGATGGGTGGGCAAAGTGGGGGAGGGGGAAGTAAAGATTGTTTAAAAATGAACAATAATACATTTACATATATATGTAAATTAATAAGAAAAGAAAAAGAAAGAAAATGTCATTATGAAGGGAAAAAATAACAACTTTCAAGTCATTAAATTGCAGGTTCTGGGCTGCTCTGTCACTTTGCAGGAGGGAGGGCCTCTGAGGCTGGTCACCTCTAGAATGGAGCCCATCATCACTTTTGGAAATGCAGAGTTAATTTAAGTTGGGGGCTGAAACTTTCGTAAACTCCAAAATTCAGCTCTCTGAGTTACTTTCCCTTACTAAAAAGCCTGTCTCAAGTCTACCACCTCTTGTACACTGCAATCCTGGGTCCCTGGGTGGTCTTCAGGTAGGTGATGTCTTCTCTTATTTCCTGTTTCTGCACAGTTGTGACTTGCCTTTTCCTGCTGTCTTCCTTCCCCTACCCCCTATTTCAGGAAACATGCACTACCTCATCTGCGCCAGGATGTGTGGCCCATTCCTATAAAGATTGGGGGCTGCAGAGGAGACATCTTTCAGCACAATAGAGCAGTCAAATAAGCTGACCTGTTCTTACAGTTCCATTACATATCCCCCCTTTGTTATCTGTCACTGGGCATGTCCCTGTTAGGGTTCCTCTCTTGTAACACTCCCAGACTTAACTGTTCCAAATGATATGTTTTTAATTTTCAGCCCCCTACTAAATGAACCCTGCATTTCCAAATGCAATGATGAACTCCATCTAGAGGGTACCAGCCACAGAGGACCTTCTTCCTGGAAAGTGACAGAGCAGCCAGAACCTACAATAGACTTCCATTCTTCAACACAATTAAAATGTCAAGTCTGGCGCACTGTTCCCTCTGCACATTGTATGAGGAAGAGAGAATAGAAATTTTTATTCTTGTGCTGCTGTATCTTATACAAGTGCCATCAGGAGAAAGGCTTTTTACTGTTGTATTAGTTTTTCCCCCTCACTGCCATGTTGCATGTGCTCAGTAAGCAGATCATATTGTGATACTCTTTATGGGGTAAGATATTTGCATTTCTTGGAGCAGAAGGCAAATCTATGTAGAGCATTTAGCAACTGAGAAAACAGATGGTGTCTTATTTGGGTTTCCCCAAAGCATGGCCTGGAGATGAATACTTGGTGGCAGTTAGTTAATTTGGGAGCCAGGTAGCAAGGGGGTGAGTAGTAATGTGAGAGAAGTAAGAGGAAAAGAACTAATAAGGGGTGTAAAATAAACAGGTTATACTCTAAGAAATGGGGTACAGTCATATTAGGAGACTTTGTAGGAACCAGAATAGGGAGACTAAGGACATTTTCCCTCTGACTCCTGACTTTTGTTGGTTGGAATTTGCATTGAAGCATATTCAGCCCCTTTCCAGCCTGCACGTTGAAGTTTATGTCACCGGAAGTGAAGTCACTTCCAAGGCATTGGAAAAAGTCCTAAGAGAGCAAAGCATCTCTAGCACTTGAATTTGGAGTTGTTGCACACTGGAGACCATTTACCTGGCTGTGAGTGAGCAAGGTAGGGTGGCAGTGAGGGAGAGCCGGCTGACAACAGCACCTATGTGGGGGAAGACAGAATCTCAGTCCTGATGTGACTTCCTTATATTATTTGATTTTGAATAAGAACTGTGCTTTTGACCATTCTTTTCTAATGGATAAAGGAGGAAGTGAGCTTCGTTGTGAGTTCATCCTATAGTCTAGCCAATTAGTCCTCAGGGTGATCTTGCTCTTTACAAGTACCAAGAAAAGTGTATAGTTTTCTGTCTATAAAATAATTAAGACCAGGAACACAAAAGGTCTTTGCTCAAGGTCACCTAACTATTAATGAAAAGATAAAGCACGGAGTGCTTTAAAGTTGTTTGGGGACTTTAAAATCCCCCAAAGCTTCACTTCTCCATCACATAAGAAGAAATAGAAAAAACCATCACAGTCCAATTGTAAGAAGCAACAGTGCCTGCAGGACACGTGAAGAGGGCTACCAAAGCCCCCTAGACATGGTTAAAGACTAGGTGCTGTGCTCAGAAAGATGTGCACTGCTTCCATCCCCCTCATCCCGCTGCCTTCGCCTTCCAGCTGTGTTTGTTAACCACTCTCATCAAAACCCAAGTCCATCTTTGCTACTTGCATCACCTGCAACAGAGAAACAGGTGTTGTCTACTCTAAGCCCACACATGCCAGAGACCCTTTGTGCAGTGAGGTCCAGGAAGGGCCTAGCAGGCAGACAAATTGAGAATTGGGGTTCAAAGAAACTGGGAGTTGGGCAGGTCCACATTTATCTTCATCAGGTCTATTCTCTCTCTCCCTCTTTCTCTCTCTCTCTCTCTCTCTCTCTCTCTCTCTCACACACACACACACACACACACACCCCTCCAGCCACCTGTCTAACTTTCCAAACAATTGTGCTAGAAGTAGGATTTGCTTCTCTTCTGTGTCTGTGACTTGACAGGCCGCAAGAGACCTTCATTTGTTCAAGAATCTGAACTAGTAGAATTTGTGTTTTTCTGTTAACTTTCCTTTTTTAGGGATATTTTTATGAGTCATTTTCTGGCTTTTCTTCTCCTAAGTCATCTGATTTCCAGTTAGATTCAGCTCCAGCTTCAAGATGTGTTTTATTTTACACTCATTTAGTTGGACTTGAGTTGTCAGATACACTCACTTATTTTTGTTTCTGTTGTGTTATAGGTGACAGGGTTTTGAGATTCATTTGGCTTGACCAGGTTCGTATTTTCTTGCATTCTTTCTTACTTTTTACTCCTTTCCCCCCTGTATTGTTGTTTGAAATTGGTTAAACTTCAACTTTCATGGATATTTCACTTGAGGTGGTTTTTCTAATTGAATGTTACATTTTTTAAGAAATATAGTTTACTCTCTATATGTTTGTTTGCTTCTCTCTTGGTTTTCGATACTGCTGAGTGTGATGCCTTTTCAGCCTCCTGGTAAGAGGTTCTACCTCTTGGGTGACCATGTGTCCTCATTTGTCTTGGACAACCCCAGTTTGGCCTGTTGTTCTGGAGTCTGGTCCAAGTATCCTTTTGAACATGTCCCAGTAAGGTGATAAATTACATGGTCTAGAAGTGTCTTTGTTCTACTTTAATCAGTAGGCCAGTATTGAATATACTTGGATCCTCTGGGTGCTGGGACAGAAGACACATCATACTATCATAAATTATTCTCTATGGGTTTGCCAATAGCCTGAGACGGTTCCTTTCTTTTCTTGTCGTTATATACAAAACAAAGTTGTTGATTTACCTTGTGGTTAAGGTTAAACTTGTGATTAGGCACCCATATATACTGTCTTTAAGACAGGATAGTAATTGATTGGAAGTGGTAAGATAGGGGAGGAACAGCACTACACTTTTTGAGTTATTTAGAGTTTTGCAAGTTGACATGCAATTAAATCCTTGAGGTTATATTTATAAAAATCCAGCTTTATCTTTTACCACTTGGCCAACATTGGACAAATTGCTAAACCTGTACTAGTCTCCCTTCTGCCACTTAAGAATATAGATAACAAATGTTTGTTCTTTTGGACTTTTGTGACATTGAAATATGTGGAACTAGATAGAGGTAGTGATTGCACAACATTGTGAAAGCACCATCTACCACTAAATTGTGGGCTTAAAAATGATTAGTTTTTGTAATGTCAATTCACTGGAATAAAAAAGTAAATAAAAAAGATAATGTACATGCAAAATTCTTCTGCAGAGAGGTGCTCAGCTGAAAATTTACTAACAAAGGGTCAAGGGCTATTTCTGGTAGCTTTCAAAGAAACTGGAATATTACAAGGCAGGGTTGACCTCCTCCCACCCCACCCCACTCAAGCTAAACTGTCCGCTGTATGCAACAAGTGAAAAGCGCCCCCTACCATTGTATGGCACATGGGAAGGCAAGTGGCTGGAATTTGTTTTCAATATTGAATAAAATGGAAAAAATGACTCACGTGCAAGATTCCACTTTTGGAGAATGAAATTCAATATTGCCAGTGTCAGGCTCTCGACTTCCAAGTTTGAATCACTTCGCAATTAAATCTCACACATGTGAGTGTTATAGGGCACCCCAATTCTGTTAAGAGGACAGGGGGAGAGAGGGGCACTCCTGAAGCCCCAAAAGACAAAACATATAAAACTTTAATGAAAAAGGGACTTTAATACAGTAAATAAACAATATGGAACACAAAGAATATAACTTCTAAATCAAACACCTGAAGTTACCCATCCCCTCGTGGGCAAAAGTCAACCCAAAAGGGGTTGGCCCAAAGCAAGGCCTGAAAACCTGCCACTAGACTAAAGCACCTTCTGGCCAGGACCCATGGAAAAGGGTCAGAAATGGCCAGACAAATCTGAGAGCAAAAGAGCAAAATCAAAATCAACATAAACACTGCCATAGTCACCTCCCTACAGGTATCTCACCCACATCTGCCTTAACCAGTCCAGGGTCAGGAAACAAGCCCGGTTTCTTCATCACATGCTTGCTGCTCCATGTGGCTTCCTTAGGTCTCCTCCTTTCTCCATCCTGCTTTATTCTCTTCTTTTTCTCCTTCTGGGTGGGGCAGGGAACCTGGAACTTCCCTTTTTCCTAGGGACCACTCTGTTACATGAGGACTACTGACTGAGATTCTGATCACCCTGTGATTCTTCTTTGAGTTCGTCTTCAGCAATCACGTCAAAACCTGCGGGCTAGTTCTTGAGCAAGCACACCACCAACAATGCCTTATCTTATACTTGTGCAATTCACAAATATGCCTTATACACAGCCTCAGAGGCCCTCTCTTCAGCTCTCTTCAGTAGGCAGGGCTTACTCTTCCCAATTAGGGATGTGGAAACTGAGGTGGGTTGTATCACGCAATTCTTCAAAGGTGGAGACAGAGCTGGGTCCTGATTTCCTGGCATTCCATCCCTCGGCCTTTCTTTCCGCTGGAAGTAAATATGTACCACATTATTCTTCCAATTCTCCTTTCTTGATATATTTTCAGATAAATGAATAAATAAATATGCTTGGACTGTTAGCTGCGATACAGCAGGTACTCACAGTGATAGGTGTTTCTGTGCTACTTGGTGACATTTATTCACTAGACCACTTAAATCACAAAGTTGATGTGTTTTTAAATTTGGGGGGAATAAAACCTTTAAAAAAGAAAAGTCCTCTGACATCTTGTGACTGTAACTGAGTGTGTAGTCTCTATGTATCATCTTCTAAATATTTTCCACAGCTGTTCTTTTTTACTCTATTATTAAATAAATATGTTTGACTTCAGTCTATCTCAGTTCTCAAAATATAAAGCAGTCTCTCTTCTCTCACACTCGGGAATGGGTGCAATCCTTCACATTCTTCTTAATTGTTTATTTAAATTGTTTCCTTCTGTATCCAATAGAATGGGATATTTGGCCAAAACAAGTCATTGTAACTTCATTTAGCGGCCAGCTGTGGCAATTTGTGCCACAAAACTTTCTCCAGAGGTGGTGAGAATAATCACAGTGCAAATCCTTCTCATCAGCTGGTTGGGTTTCTCCTTCCATGGTCAGGGACAAAGGACTGTTTGCTTAACTGGAGGCCCTTGGGTTAAGCCTGTTAGTAAAAGACACTTCTGATCTTTGTGAAGATCACAAATATGTGAGCTTTGTTAGTCTTGTTTTTTTCTCAAAGATTCTACCCATAAGTCTCTCAACATCTTCAGTGAAATAGAGGGCTTAATCTTAGAAAAGTAGAGCTATTCAAGTCGACAAACTTTTATTTTTCACAACGGGACTGCAAGCAACGTTTATTTCATGGGTTTACTATGCCTTCACATATTGGCTATAAGGTATAATCTGATACTTAAGACTTAAAAAACAAGTCCCTTTTTTTTTTATAAGTCAACCTGTGCAAATCACCTGACTTTTATTCATTAACTTGTTTTCATTAACTTGTTTCTGGCTGCTGTTAAGCAGAAGGCAACAGAACCTGAGAATTTAGACTTCCAGAAAAGCCACCTGAAATCAGACCTCCGCCAGGCAACACTAGACAAGTTCGGTGACTTCTCTGTACTGTGGTTTATTATCTCACTTGTAATGATAGTGATTTTTTTTTTTTTTAAATCTTACAGGGTCTTTAGAGGAACAAATGACATAATAAGCATAAATGATTTATAACTGGTCTTGACATGCAATGAACAAAAAGTGCTAAATTCTACTACATGTGTTTATACCACAGGTACTGGAAGCTCTGAGCTTCTCCACAACAGTGGTGAGCTATTTGCAGTCCTCTTACTAACTTTTTCTGGAAATAACTTCTTTGTGAGAACTGCCTTTAGTAGGCCTGCCTACTCCAATACCCTGAGCAGGAGTTCACTGTTTCACATCTGGCCTATTAATCGTACCCATGAAATTTACAAATAAATAACATGATAGTAATAATAATGACAGTGATGATTAGGACAGTTAACCCTTATAAAAAAACCTAAAATGTGCAGGGCCCACTTGTGAGCACTTTACATTCATTAACTCTCTTAATTCTCAGGACAACCTAAGAAGCTAGATAATATGATTGTTCATTCTCATTTTATAGATGAGAAACTAAAGTTTGAGGAGATTAAGTGGCTGCTCAAGAACACACAGCTGGTAAAGGTGGGGTGGGGGTGGGGAGTTTTTCTTATCTGCCTTGTCAGCTTAAGGGACTTCCTCTTTCACTCTGGGGCCTCTAGTGGAGGAAAGGAGGAAGCCTGGCACTGTATGAACCTGTATACTGCCGTCTCCACACAATGAAACCCAATTTATAGGAGAAGATCGGGCCAATATTTAGAGGACAGCAAAATCAAGAGAAAGAGGTAAAGGGAAGGAAGAAAGGAGAAGATGTATCCTGACATCTGAGTGCTATATCCTTGAACTTTTGGGTTTTTTGATATAATAAATTCTCAATCCTCTTTTTCAAAAACCAGCCTGATTTAATTCCATCCCTTGCAGACAAAATAATCCTGACTAATTCTGGTAACAAAATGAGTTTTATTTGGTTGTTTTCTACTATGGAAAAATACACAATCCAAATATAAAATTGATCATTAATGGCATTTAGAACAATCATAATCTTGGGCAACCATAACACTATTTTCATCACCCTCACAAGTAAACTTTGCATTCATTAAAGACTAAAACCCATTGCTCCCTCCCATAATCCCTGGAAACCACTGCTTGGTGTTTAATGGATTTACCTATTCTAGACATTTCATGTAAATGCAATCACATAATATGTAACTTTTCATACTTGTTTTCTTTCAGTTAGTGTACTGTTCAGCCATGTTGCAGCATGTAGCAGTTTTCATTACTTTTTATTTTTGAATAATATTATATTGCATGGACATAACACATTTTATCTCTCAATTGATGGATATTTGGATTGTTTTCACTTTGTGGCTTTTATGAAGAACATGCTGTGTATATACATGTACAAGTGTTTCTTTAAACGCATGGTTTCAGTTCTCTTGGGTGTAGTCTCAGGAGTGGAAATTGCTAGATTATATGCTCAATTTACTGAAGAACAATCAAACATTTCCACAATGGTTGCACCATTTTACATTCGCGCCAGCAATGTGAAAACATCACTATTATTTAAATGTAAGGAAAATAATAAAATGAACAACTCATGGGTAAATATTGGCTTTGTGCTTTGTACATATACACATGTGCAATGCAGTACGTAAAGCTTAAGCATCTCCCTTTTATAAAGGCCTCAGTCAAGCTTTGTAGGTAATATAAAAGAGGGATAATAATCACTTTTAGTTCTCAGAAAGTTTGTGATATAATACAAGTTATAATTAAATCGCCACCTTTTAGGTTAAAAAAATTAGTATATATTGGCCATTTCATATGGTACCACCTAACACATACACCGCTATAAAAGGTAAGTGTAATTTTAATTTCATATAATTTTATAGTCTAATACACATACTTAATAAAGAGTACATTTAACCAACAAATACTCTGGGGAAGTGCCTCCTAAATATGCTAGGTATGACATGGAGTACTAAAAATACAGATCCTGAGGAGCTTACCAAGTCTAGCATGGACCTGGAAGGTGTCTCCAGACACCCAATATTCGTTGAGTTACTAGAATAGGGAAAGTGTGCTGAAATATTAAGAGTATTTTAAATTATAGTTTATGGGTCATTTTTATTACTCTCTTTTCACACTCATGTTTTCTAAGAGTTTCTATAATAAATTTACATTCCTTTAATAGAAAAATAAACTTATAAGTAGGGAAGCTATAGGGAGCAGAATAACAGTTGGTGGTATAGCTAAATGGACTTTTTTATATTATCAAGATGATCTTTCATAAGTAAGGGTGAACAATTTCAAATGGCTTTTTTGTTTTGTTTTGTTTAGCCTAAATTTGCTTTTTTTTTTTTTTTTTTTTTTAAAGATTTATTTATTTATTCGTACAGAACTGGGGTACAGGCCAGAGGCTCAGGGGCGGTGAGAGGATTCACCAGAGACAGAGTGGGGAGCAGAACGGGCAGATCGACGAAGCACACTGCCGAGGGGAGCAGCGGGCGGGTCAGGAGAGGTCTGGCTCGCCATGTGGTCTCCTCCCGGGCAGGCGGCAGGCGGGAATCGAACTCATACGGAAGTGGCTTCAGATTCTCAGTGCTGTGCTTTAACCCGCTGCGCCACCAGGGAGGGCCTAAATTTGCTTTTTAACATTAAAAATTCTTTGGAAGTATTTCCTAGGAATGACATGTATATGTCTCAAATTCCTACATTTTTTATTGTTTCCCTATATTCACATTTTGACCTCTTTCACTCTTATGAGATTATTGATTTGAAGACTATGCTTACTCCAGTCCAATCCCTTAGAATAAATAAGATAGTTTAGGCCAAGATCTTGTTAAAATAAACACCATTAATAAAACTTTGCTTTGGGAAACATGTTCTTTATGTACTTTCTCAGACTTCTGTTCCTTGAGGGAATAAAAACAAGGAGGAAAAGGAGTGATTTTGGGTTGTCTACTGAAACATAATGCATTAAAATACAGATGCTTTTTAAAAAATATCCAGTTGTTATGTACTGAGGGATTCTTGTAGTCTAGGCACTACACATTGGTTAAATCAACAACCTTCATCATAATCTAACAAATCAGAATTTCATTCCCTATTTCTTAGATGAGCATTTGCAGCAGCTTTCAGAAGGCTGTTTGCTCCCTAAGCTCATACAACTGTGTTGAGGACTCCCAAGACAATGCATTTCCCATGATCTTATACTATCTTTCATGAAATAATGAATAAACAATATATTTTAAACCAGATCATAATTTCTTTTCTTTTCTTTTTTTTAAAAAAGATTTATCTATTTATTTATGCATACAGAACAGGATATACCAGAGGTACAGGGGCAGTGAGAGGATTCACCAAAGACAGAGTGGGGAGCAGAACAGGCAGAAAGATGAAGTACATTGCTGAGGGGAGCAGTGGATGACACAGAAGTCTGCTGCACCATGTGGGTTACTGCCCTGACCAGATCGAAACTGGTGTTGAAGCAGTGGGGCTAGCTTGGTAGTGCTGTGCTTTAACCCTATGTACCACCAGGAAGGCCCCAAATCAGAATTTCTTAATTGATGTTACTGACACTTTGGGTCAGATAATTCTTTGTTGTGCAGCTGTCCTAAACATTTACAATTTCCTTAGGGGGGTAGGGAGGGGGGGATCAATCTGATGAAGAATCAAGTACTAAATCATTCACATGATCTAGAAGGAAAATGATCATTTTAATTTTCATAAAAAGAGACTGAAAAGGAATTTCCTAAGAAAGCTTGCTTGAAGTAGTCCATGATTGTGTCAACAAGAAACAAATAGAAGCAGTATTGGAGATTTCACAATAATTGATGTGGTACAGACAGCTCAGTTGAGGTAATTTAGACTCCAGAGCTGCCTCCTGTCAGTTTTTGCCTTCACTCACCACCCTGCCTCTAGGATAACAGCATTAAAAAGTAAGGGCTATGTCATATTTATACAAGGAAAGAGACTTTTCATTATAACATAAAGGATAGCATAGTCCTTCAGAAACATCAAGTCATGTGAGATTTTAAAAAAAATCCTTAGAAAAGCAGTCAGGCAGTTAACCTTTTAGAAGTGCCAGCTCCTTGAAGCCTATTGTTCTATACCCTGGGGATACTGCAGGAAGAAAATACACAATAGACTCCTTCACAGAGCTTGAAGTCTAGTAAGGAAGACAGATGATAGGCCAAAACTGCACACAATGTGGTTAATTAAATAGTTATGCATGCACGGGACTGCAAAGAATTATTCCTTGATTTTATTTATTTATTTTTTGATGCTAGGCCAAATAGCACACGATCACCGTATGATAGTTATCTCATTGCTACCTCTGAGCTCCAAACCTCTCCCTATGTTCTGCCTGATAATTCACAAAGTACATTTCCCAGATGCCTTTGCCAGATGGTTTCCTGTTAGATTCTACTCAAGGAGAGCATAGAGAGAGTTTGGAAGGCAGGGGGAAGTGAGAAAAAGTAGGAGGTCCTGGAAAAGGACTTCCTTCTCACTATTTGCTTATTGTTCCTGTCAAAGTTGCCCCATCAGGGGCTCTTTAGCCCAGAGCAGCAGCTGATCCCAACCTCCAGTTCCTTCTGGAATTTACCAAAAAGTCGAAGGTAACTTGGAAGGTAACAGCTTGTGCTGTCTCCTCCCACAAGCACACCAGGCCTTGGCAGGAAGGGACTTTTTCTTCACATATTCATTACCATTTATTGAGTGACTTCTGAGTACATTGCTCATTTCAGAGACTCTTTATAACTGAGGGATTGAAATCTTCATACTATAACAGTTTATGAATTCCCCAAGGTCATCCTCAAATTAAATTTAGAATCAAGTCTTCAGATACTCAAGTCAATGTCTTTTGCAGTCTATACTTGCTTTCACTGAGTGATGAAATATAGCTTTGGGTAACAATGGTTATCAAGTAAAACCTGATTAATTCAGCAGGAGCCAAATTCCTTTCATTAAAAATCGTGGGTTTTTTTCTTTGTTTTCTTCTAGATTCAGTAGTAAATGAGAAATGCTATTTATTAAGCACCCACTTCATTTCTTTATTTTTCTCACCACATAATGGAAAATGGACTTTACAAACTTCTAGAATAATTCTGAACTCTGTAATCTGACATAGAAGCACTTCCTTCTGCTGGTCATTTAGGATTACTGTTTAAAAAAAAAAAATGACCCTATTCCAGCTCAGTGATATCCAGCCAAATCTGTTCCTGACCTGACAATGCCATAACCAGGCCAGTCACAGGAGGTACACTGTGGCCAGGTGAGAATTCTGTCAGTCATGAAGTGATTCAAAACACACCAATGAATTCAAATTACATTTCCCCTGTTCCTGTTTTTAGTAGGAGTTCTGAATACTCTTCTGATCTCCTCTTCTGAAGTAACACTGACAGGGAGCAGACACTATTGTGCTTTTTACCTACATAATCTCTCCCCACAATAACTTTGAGAAGTGTCTCATTACAGTCCTCATTTAATAGCAGGATTACAGAGAGTCTGAAGTGTTAGTGGGTGGACAGAAGTTTGGGGACACTTTGGGAACAAGGAAGTATACAACAGCATGACACACATTCACCCACGACATATAACTGTCAAGGGTGTTGTTCATGGAATCCCACAAGTGTAAATATGATGATGTAATATTTGAATTTAGATAAGACACTGTAAGTAGGAAACTCAGACTCAGTAGCAGTAACTTGCTCGAGGTCACCTATAATGAAAGGGATCGACAAGCTGGACTCACATCTGTTCGAGCTCAGAAACTTTCTAAACCATGAAGTTTCCGGAGAAGTGACATTCACTGCAAAGCCAAGCACTTTTAGATGAATCAAGACAGCAGAATATTGACTCTAAGGAAAAGCATCACAACTGTTAGAAAAACTCATTAACCTTGGGGGAAGTGCATTTACCTTCCAATTTAGGAACCATCTGGCAGCGGAATCCCGTCTGACCGAGCGCACCCCACAGGAGGGCAGTCTGCGGTCCATTTCTCACAGCCTGGCTTAGCCTCCCGTCTGTAGCCCTGCCTTGAAAGCAGCCAGCCCCTTTTGCTGTTGATCAACTTAATTTCTTCACATCAGCAAAATGCTGAGCAGCTGATGACCGTTTCTGAAGTAGCTGAGAAATAGGACACTAAAAACTGGGCTTTGAATGAGTCTGAGGAAAAGCAAGTGTTTTATTTCAGACTTGTCAGTTTCTATATCTCCACATGGAGTAAAGAGGGAGCGCTGTGATGGGCACCTGACCAAGAAAATTAAACTAATTTAGCTCTAATCTAGTAAACTGTTGCGAGGCTAGGGCTCTGCGTTGTTTAATTTGTTGATTTAGCCCTCATGAAGGAACATAAATGATAATGATCATTTTTCTAACAGGATTTTTAAAAATGATTAGCACGTCTTCAGGAATATAGGGAAGCCATCCACTTAGCTGTTTTGATGCTTGAAGTTTATTTATGCTACATGAATATTCAAACGTAACTTTAATTTGGATTCCAGGTTTTACATGAATTTGAATAACAAGAACCTCTAGTACTTAATTTTTGAGGAGAAAAATAGTCGTAGCTTGCATTTTAGAAATTTACCAGCAGATGGCAGTGTCTGACAGAGTTTTGCTAATCTCTTCTATTTCTCCCCTCTCCTCAGTCTACTAAAGTTACTTCCAAAGTCTAGCCAAATATATACAAAAGTATAGGCAGTGCTCACACCTTACAAATGTACCCTGCATCTGAAATGAATTGTTTCAATTCTTTTGATTGTTTCAATAATTCAAATATTTCTTTTGACTCATTCGCTAAATATCTGCAGTAATAGGTTCAATTTATTTCAATAAATACCACAATTATGAGATTAATTTATTGTAATGGAAATGAATCTGCATCAGTGAGAATGTTAAAAAAAAATACTGATTGGGCTTCCCTGGTAGCGCAGTAATTAAATAAAGTCTTAGTACTATCAAGCTATCAACAGCCACTGAAGCGTGAGTTAGATCCCTGGCCAGTGAGCCAACCCACCTGGCACAGCAGACCTCTCCTGTCTGGCCCAGTGCTCCTCTCAGCAGAGTATTTCAGTACATCTGCCTGTTCTACTCCCCACTCTGTCTGGTGAATCCTCTCACCTTCCCCCACACTCCCACCTCTGGCCCATATCCCAGTTCTTGTCTGCATAAATAAATCTTTTTTAAAAATACTGATTTAATGGAAGTGTTTCCATCACTGTTTTCTTTAGTCTCATGAATTTCCAATAACAATATCATTACAGTTGGCTATTATTTCAATTAATTATTAATGTGTACCAGGCACTAAATTACCAGATATCTCCCTTTCTGTTAAGCACCCATAAGTCTTAAACAGAAAAATATAATGAAGAGTTAGGAGGAAGGAATTTGGAATTTAGTTTTATTTAATCTGAAAGTGGTATTTTATTATACTTGAGTATGTGTGTCTACATATATACAACTCTGTTTTAAACTGTTTCCCAGTTACTTGAAAGAGTTAATAAATAAGCCAAAGTCCTTTACAGTAAGCTTGTATTGTGGTAAGCAGATACAAGTGATACAAATGTTTATAAACAACATACAAGTTTCAAGAGTGATGTCAGCAGGATATGGACAGGCATTTGGAAGTGACTTGGCCTCTTAGAATTCTGAAGATGCCTCTTCGAATTATTAATTTTGCATTGAGTACTGTGTAATGAGGAGGAACAGGTGATATAATTGGGGGAAGAGCATTCCAGATGGAGGAATAGCAAATGCAAGGCCCTGAGGCAGGGCCTGGTATAAGTAGCAGCTGCAAGGAGGGCGCTGTCTCAGCAAATTGAGTGGAAGGAAGAGAGAGATGTGGTTGAAGAGGCAGGGCCAGGTCAGATCAGGCAGACCCTGGTAGAATTTGAATCTGTGTGGTTGGGGAGTCAGTCAAAGTTTAAAGCAGAGGAGTGATTTATATCCTTTAATACAATTTCTTCACAAAGTATCATTATCCCCATTACATTGTTGAAGAAATTGAGATTTAAAGTGATTAGTAGTTGGTTAAAGATGATTCGGTTAGGAAGGGTTTTTTTTTTTTTAAGATTTATTTATTTGTGCATACAAAACTGGGTTACAGGCCAGAGGCTCAGGGGCGATGAGAGGCTTCACCAGGGACAGAGTGGGGAGCAGAACAGGCAGATTGATGAAGTACACTGCTGAGGGGAGCAGCGGGAGAGTCAGGAGAGGTCTGCCACGCCATGTGGTCACCTTCGGGGCAGGCGGGAATCGAACTCATGCGGAAGTGGCTTTAGCTTCTCAGTACTGTGCTTTAACCCGCTGCATCACCAGGGAGAGCCCGGTTAGGAAGGATTTAAGGAGCCAAACGATTGACTTGTGGATGCAACAAGAATTTACTAAAAATCCACTTTGACATCTACCCTAATAAGGATGAGGAGTACTTTTAGTGTTAAAATTTGATTAAAGTGGTGAGATTCAGAAAGGGCATGCTTGTCAGAGTTTACAATGCAGCCAATGATATTTAGATTATTTTGCAAACATTTATTCCATCTTACAGATCAGAAAACAGCAACAATACAACACTGAGGTACATATATGTAACTTTCACATTCTTATAGTTGAAAAGTGGTAAAAGCAGGATTGGAACCTGATAGTACAGGTACAAAGCCCCGTCCTGAAACTGCTTGCCAGGCTACTGTCTTCTGTGAAGCCATTAAGATACTGCTGAGGCTGTAGAGTATCAATTTCCAGGAACCATGAATGATAAAGTAAAAAAAAAAACAAAAAAAAACAACTCTATATGATACTATTTTTATTTAAAAACAGACATCTATAAACAACACATATAAATAGATATACTTGCACATATACATATATTCGGTAATTCCTTTTCCCTTCTGTTTACTTAGAGAAAAATTTTAAAATGGTATAAACAGAGAACATACAGTGAATACATACCCTGTCACCATTCAAACTTAAATTGTCAGTATATTTCAGATTCCTTATAAAAACAAAACCTGGTTATCATATTTTTATTGATATCATTCAAAAAGTAGAAATACAATATATAGAATTGTTGGTGAGAGATGTTTTTTTCTCTATTTCTCAATTATACAAATATGACATGTTCATTTCAGGAAAATAAAATCAAGAAGAAAAATTAAAGGAAAAAATCTATTTTAGTCAAACTTCTCATCACTAACCATGTTTTTATTTTGACATGCATTGTTCTCAGTCTTAATGCAAATATCCACATATAAAGAGAAAGCAGCCTGTGTAGTCCACAAGAAAGCCTTCTGTAAATATGATTGAACAAAAAATTCAAAAAGCAAAACGTTTTGTACACCTTTTAGGAAATACATTTTTACATCTTTCTATCTCAATATTAAAAGAAACTGCTGCAATAATAAGTTGCTCTAAGCTTCAAGGCCTGCTCTTTCCAATCTGACAGCCATCAGCCACCTCTCTGAATGATCTATGTCAAATACACTCTGAATTTCAAAGACTTTGCACAAAGCATGTGAAATCATTCATTAACAGTTTTTCTATGTTGATTACAGGATGAAATATAAAATATCTGCTATTTTAGGTTAAATCATATTTTATTAAAAATGTTATTAAGTTTTATTAAAACTTTCACCTTATTTCTCTGGGTTACATAAATTTAATTGCATATTAATTAGCATATTACCAATACTGATTTCACCCTGCTTGTTCCTCCTTTGTTAGTGTAGCTATTAGAACAATTATAAAGACTAGGGTTCTATTTCTGTTGGAGAGCCTACTACTTTGTACACTGATATTCTCACACATGCATACACTAGCCCTCACATCTGATTCTTCCACTCTATCCCTGGACAGCAATAAAGAATAATGTGAAAGAATAATCACTTCTGGTTATATATGCAGATCTTGAATTTGAGCTCTCCATATATTTGAGAAAAGGATTCATCTGGAAGCTTCAAAAAGTTTGGCAGACGTACAGAGAACCCTGGCATTCTGAATGCCTGACCTGAGGCCACACCAAACCAGAACCAATCCTTCCAGCTCAGTCTCTTTGCCAGACCAAACAATGCTGAGTGAATATGTCATACCAGCCTGTCATTGGGTAGTATTTGGGGTCTTACTGCTTCTTTCTGGCTAAGCCACCAGCCTAGTAACGTAAGGGAAGATTGTGTCAATCTGTGGGGAAACCCAGAACTCATTACCCCACCCAGGGGCATTATCAGGATTTATAATTTCCTGCAATTCACACTATTTCCTTTCCACACCCAACACACTTCCTACCCTGCCAATAGGCAAGTGACAGCCAGCCTCTCCTCCTTCCTGCATTGTGTCCTCATTTCCCACAAGCCAGAAGCAAATAACCCCAATGTTTGCTGTGAAACTATAGCTCCAGGGAGCAGAGAGAAAACTCTGTCTTGTGCTAGCTTTTTTAAAAAAAGATTTATTTATTTATGCATTCAGAACTGGGCTACAGGCCCGAGGTGCAGGGGAAGTGAGAGGATTCACCAGAGACAGAGTGGGGAGCAGAACAGGTAGATCAATGAAGTACACTGAGGGGAACAGCAGGCGGGTCAGGAGGTGTGCCTTGCCATGAGGGTCACCTCCTGGCTGGGAATTGAACTAGTGATTAACAATCTGACAGTAATGATACCACTCACCTGTGCCCCTTAGAAATAAGACAAGCTCTTCATTATAATTGCTATTTTGTTCCCTGATCCCTTATTTGGATCCTCTACATTCCTCTTAAGAGTGAAACTATCTGACATTTTTCTTCTTCTTTCTAGCTTATTTTACTGAGCATGATCCCTTCCAGTTCCATCCATGTTGCTGTGAGTGGCATGTGTTTATCTTTTTTTGATTGCTGAGTAGTAAACATCAAAAACAACAGGAAACTATAAACCAGAGATATTCTGCAGTGGGGGGGAGAGCAGGGTGGGAAGAACACAAGGGACTATGGTGATGGTGCACAGAGGAATTGGTGGTGGGAATTTCATGAGGACTATAACCAAAATGAAAAAGTATTCATTGTGCAAAAATGAAAAATGATGTAAAAATATATAAAATAAAATATGTAAATAAATAAGAAGTAAAACAAAGCAATAAGACAAGCTTTTCGCAAATAAGAGCCTACACGGGCACACCCAGTGGTTTCCAGACAAGGGTTAGTAGCAGAATTTCTGTCACCTTGCAGTGAATTGGGAGAGAAATACCCTGAAACACAACATGCTAGCATTTCCGTAAGTCAAAATTTGATCCATTCAATGCATATTCTTTATTCAAGTATTTTTAATACCAAGATATCCTTACTTTTATGAAGTAATGATTATAACTAATGGCATATATGGGTATGTTTCATATATGCCTGCTGTCAGTCCCCAGATATGGGGGCCATCTTGACTGGGAATCACTGATCCTGGCTGACAGGATGGGCAGCTTTCCCAACCAAAGGACATAGAGTTTATCAGTTTAATATAACACAAGTTCTTAGATTTCTTAACATTATCAAATCCTCAAAACAGTACTTGATGTTCCCCTTTCCTCATCTTATTCCTACAAGATAACTCAAAGTGTGAGGTATGTAAAGATTCTTCTTAGTAAATACTCATGGATTGTGTGATGTGGTAGTATTAATTGCTGAGGCTTTAAAACCCTATTTGATGTGTTGATTCCTCTCATTCTATTTAAAAGTATATCACAGATCCTGGAAAAACAATATTTGATATAAAGAAGAAGCAACAATATATACGCATGTAACTTTTGAATATCAGTTGCCCATACTAAGAATTCTATGTTTGTGTAAATAACCAAGTATAGACATAACTATATAAATAACAATAACCCTTAAGCAGATTTAGTCTGTGTTTTTTAGCTCTTTATTTACTCCAAAGAGAAATGGCAAATAATTATCAAGGGACAAATATTTATCAAGAAGGCTCTAGATTGGAGCTGGACAAGACATCAAAGCCTCAAGGGGAAAGTGAATATTAACCAGGTAACATCACAAGCAGATGACTTCATAAAATTTAGAGATGGGGCCTCCCTGGTGTCCTAGAGGTTAAGTTTCAGCACTATCACCACAAAGGCCTGAATTAAGATTCCTGGCCAGGGAGCTGACCCATATGGAGCTGCAGACCTCTCCTGTCTCACCACGGCTCCCCTTAGCAGTGTATTTCAGCAGATCTCCCTGTTCTGTTTCCCACTCTGTCTCTGGTGAATCCTCTCACCCTTCCTCTCCCCAGCACCTCTTCCTACACCCCAGTTCTTCTATGCAAAAATAAATAAAAATCTTTAAAGTGTAGAAATGGCCTGGGTTTGAGTTCAGAAAACTTCTGGAGGAAGATATCTAGCTAAAAACAAGGGTGGAGGTTTTTAAAGTGAATATATAATTACTTCCACAGAGAATAAAGAGGGAGAAAAAACAGTTTGAGGTGGGAGAATGGTTTGTAAAAAGGCTTAAGGATCCACTTTAGTGTCTCGTGGTTTTCTTGACTGGAAATTTACAGGGAAAACATGAGGTTATTTTTGAGACTTCAGTTTTGAAATCCTCAATGAATGAACACAACTGCCCAGATGTGAGTGAAAACATCTGTGCAAAACATGGGAAAGAAAAGGAGACCAGGAATACCAGTTGGGGACAACTGTCCCTTATGGTTAAAGAGGATAAAATAATTTCTTTGCCCCCAAAAGAAGAAAGATGTAGTGAGCCACCAACTTATTTCCAAGAATGCATTTTTAAGCTGATTTCCAATTGTTTAACTTGCCAATATATTTAGATGTAAAGATTATTTCATTTTGTGTGAAGTTAATTCAATCTTCCTGCTCACACTCAGTAACAATAATACTTGGGGAATAATGAATGGTATTGGTATAAGGTGACTTCTAGAACCTCTAAGTAATATTCATGGGAGATTGATATGTCCCACTGCTGTTGGACAGCTTCTGGAGTTTATTTAATCAATTTGCTTGTTTCTCATCAGAGTGATGGCCAAATGAAAAGAGGAGAAAGAACAGTGGATCCTGCTGTTTTGATTAATGGGTCTCTTGCAAGTAGATTGTTAGGAGTCCAAGCACTTTGGAAGAGAAGGCTAGTTTAATCTATTTATTTATTTATTTTTAAAGATTTATTTATTTATGCATACAGAGCTGGGGTACAGGCCAGATGTGTAGGGGGTGAGAGGATTCACCAGAGACAGAGTGGGGAGCAGAACAGGTAGCTGTACTGAAGTACACTGTTGAGGGGAGCATTGGGCTGGTCAGGAGAGGTTCTGCCACGCCATGTGGTCACCTCGGGGACAGGCAGGGATCTAACTCGTGCTGCAGTGGCTGCTATAGCTTCTTAGTGCTGTGCTATAATCAGTTGTGCCACCAGGGAGGGCCATAATCTATTTATTTATTTATTTATTTATTTTTAAAGAGAAACACATGTCTTTTTTGTTTGTTTGTTTTTTAAAGATTTATTTATATATTCATACAGAACTGGGGTACAGGCCAGAGATGCGGAGGGTGAGACGATTCACCAGGGACAGAGTGGGGAGCAGAACAGGCAGATCAACAAAGTACACTGCTGAGGGGAGCAGCGGGCGGGTCAGAAGCGGTCTGCCATGCCATGTGGATCTCCTCCGGGGCAGGCGGGGATTGAACTCATGTGGAAGTGGCCTTAGCTTCTCAGTGCTGTGCTTTAACCCGCTGCGCCACCAGGAGGGCCCCATAATCTATTTATTTTTAATTGGGGATAGAATTGGCACTACTTTTCATTTTCAGTTTTACAAACAACTTAGTAAATAAATCAAAAAAGGTGAAATTCTGAAGTATAAGATATTGAGTAGAGAGAGGGTAGCTGTGTGATACAATGGCTGAGTTTGATTCTGTGGCTCTGCTATATCAACTGCTATGTGATATAGGACACAGACTCTCACAGGGCCTCAATTTGCTCATATAAAACATGGCCATAAAAACCTCATCCTCTTTATAGAGATACTGAGAACAGTGAATAGCTGTGTATACTGTTAGGGTCTCTCTTTTTTCATCTGAACTTTTATAGTAAAGAATTTGCATAACTAAAAAGTTTACAGAATAGTATAATAATTGCCCCATGATCCCATCACCCAGCTTCTACATTACTTTATCTTATCATAAATTTAAAGCAATTCCCACATGATATAACATTACCGTATCATATCATATGTGTGGTATCATAGAAATATCATATCATTTTTATAGCATATATCTCTAAACAATAAGAAGAACTAGAGAATCATCTTTATGGAAAGCTGTAATCTCAGTTTAGGAAGCATGTACATGTTGGGCAAACCTCTTTAATATAGTATTAATAAGAATGACATAGAATGGATGTACATATTAAATAAGAAAACACAACACATTGAACAAAGTGTCTAGAATGTAGTTATTGCCCAAGAAATAATTTGTAAGGCTCACAGCTGCTATAACATGTGAAACCTAGAATTGCAGATATTTCATCCTATAAAATCTACCCCTTTTTCATTTCAGTTGTTGGGTGGCATTTCATGTGACCATTTAGGAGCAAAGGCTCTTTATGGGGTGATTTTGTCCTCTGGTGTGTCCAGGGAGTCTTTTGCAAGTAGCCAAAAGATGTGAAAGGAGAATACAGGATGAAGTGTGGAAGGGTTCATTAGCATACTGCTTTTCCTTCCCCATTCAGGTGGCTTAGAAAGCCATCATGTACCACTGACATGGAGAACACTGAATTGTGTGGCCCAAAGAGAACATGTGTCTGGAGAGCATTTGGTCATTCTGTTACAGTTTTATTACTTTTGAAGGAATGGAGGAAGTAACACAGGCCTGAGCAAAACTAGCCCAGGCAAGCACCCCCTCCCGGGCCACCCCTGGAATGCAGGATAGGTTGAAGAGGGACAATGCACATTTAAATTGATTGGATAATGGGAATGGTGTGGCCCAGGCTGATTGGACTGGAGGCACCAGGAAATGAGACATCTATTCCTGGAAACCTGTCCGTGGGTGGTTGAACTGTGACCCAGGCTGTGAGGTCTGTTAATCTTTGAATCCATTTGCTAAGTTGAATTTGCGTGGGCTCTGACATATGTAATGGCCAACAAGGCCAATATATTCCCTGACATTCCTTTGGTCGGGGTCTTGCCTGAACTCTCGGTCCTGCGTGTCCGGCAGGGAACGGCTTGACCCTGGCTAGCCAGCCCAATAAACTCTATTTTGCGAATTGCATTCTTGTGTGATGCTCTGTCTTTCGCGGTGATTGAGTTCTCGGACCCTAACACTTTATTCTTCTATTTTACTTCTAAAATTTGGGAGTGTTTTAATTTTTTCATTCATTAGTCCTACTGAATTAACACTGTTCATTTTTGAGGGTCTCGAGTAGCTAAATCTTACACATAATAAAACTTTCTGGTGCATTTAGTTCTAGTGCAAAGTTTGCATCAAAATCCTTGAAAAAGATAGGTAGAAAGAATGAATGAAATGTTGGCAAGGGTGAAGTGAAATAAGTATTTTCATTCAGTGCTAAGAAAAGAATAAATTAGTATCTGTTCTGCAGAGAATTGTGAATTTAGAATATTTATACTACTTGATATAGTCACTCTGTTGTTGGGAAATAACCTAAGGAAATCCTTTCAAGTACAGATAAAATTCTTTATGTGTAAAAAATATTCACCAGCACTTTCTCAATAGTAACAAATAATTGGAAACAATCTAAGTTACAACTGCAGGGAATGGTTAAATAAATTAAAGTATCTATTATGCATAAAGTGAAATGTAACAATTACAGGGCCTATGGTGCATGAGGGGTTGAGGAATGAGGATTGGGGGACAGAAAGGGCCACCATGGACCAGGTGCAGAGAAAAGGCAGAGCTTAAGGCTGGGTGGTGATGTCCTGTAAAGTGACCAAAGCACTGAAAGTTCTGTGGTTTTGGAGGGTTAGTGAAGGGAAAGGTTGGGACAGGGACAAAGCACTCTGGCAGGCTCAATCTGCACACCCATTATAGTGGGATATTTGCCTTAATCTTCAATTTGAATTTCCAAGCTGTCAGGCTGTGGCCAGAGGGCCTGGTGGGTGTGGCCATGGTGAGGGCTTCAGGCTTGTCTTAACCTCCCACCTTCCCTTGCCTGCAGCACATCTATGGCCCCCCTGTCACCACCCCTGCGCAGCCCCTCGCTCTGGCCTGCGCATCCAGAGAGGTGGAGTGAAGGTTGTGCTGATGGGAGCCCAGTCTCAACAGGACCTACCTGCTCTTTGATCTGGGGATCCACTGGAGCCCTGAGAAGAGGAGGTGATTCAGAGTGAGGAAAGGTGAGAACATCTCCCTGTAGATGGTTGACTGTGCATCCTGTTGGAGGACACGGAGCGGGAAAAGCAGCATGTATGATGTCATCTTTTGAGTTCAGGGTTCTTGGATTCACTCTGGGAAAGGTTTCACCAGAGCTCCCCTTTCAGCACACACGGAGAGATTCTTCGTGAGTCAGAGACTCAGTTATATTTAAAGAGGAAGTTTATTAGAAAGAGACGGGAGAGGGGAAGACACTTGGTTAGGTGCAAGTGGGCAGAAAGAGCTGCCCGAAAGGGACAGGTTGGCATGGAAAGAGGCCTGCATGGTTGCAGGCAGGCAGTCTTAGGAAGAGGCCTCCCCTGAGGGAGGTCAGTACAAAGTCAGTACAAAGAGGTCACGGAGGCAAGCAGGAAGCAGCTGCCCTGCAGAGGGAGAGAGAGGGTGGAAAGAAATACCTGCATAGTCACAGGTGGGCAGTGGGGCGGCCGCTGGTGGAGAGACTGCCCGGATATAGACAGCTTCTCTTTGTGAGCCCAGGTTTGTGCTTCATTCCCATATTCATGTCCTTGCTTTACCTGGGCGCCAGGCATCCTGGCTTTGGTGCCCTGATGTTATGGCTGTGTCAACTGCTGCATTGACCCCTTTTACCCATCCCTTTGTGTGACTCAGTCTTGTGATGTCTCTCCTGCATTCTTTCCTCCATCATGTAGAAAACTGGGGTTCATAATCGGGCCTGGAGGAATAGGGGTTCAGGTTCATTCCTCAGCATGCCCTCCTGCTCTGCATTTTACATCCACTGACTAGAGCTCTCTGGTCCTGGCGCCTTTGTGCTATCTTGATGACTCCTGAGGTGTGTTTTCTGGGCTCTCTGTTCTGTTTTCTGTGTTGCTCTGTGTGTTTTTACTACAATGGATTTATCACAGAGTTTGGGGACATCTTATAACATTTTCTGGGGCTGAATCCCGCCTCCCCACCCCAGGTCTAGCAGGCAGGAAGGAAAAGCCACCTCCCAGACCTTCTACTTATGCATATAAGAGCTGGGATGTAGGCCAAAGATTCCTGGGGTGAAAGGATTCACCAGAGACAGGGTGGGTAGCAGAACAGATATATCTACTGAAACACACTGCTGAGGGAAGCAACAGGCAAGATAGGTCTATGCGCCATGTGGGTCACCTCCCTTGCTGGGGATCGAACATGGTACTGCAGTGGCAGCAGATAACCTCTTAGTACTGAGACTTAACCCCTTGCACCACCAGGGAGTCCCCTCAAATAATATTTCAATGGTAGAATCACATATAAAGTACTGACGTTAACATGGTATTGTCACAACAAAGGCTCTATTTGTAGCAGAATAATTCCTGACACCAGATGTGCAATGAAAGGGTGTCCACCCAATCACAAGTCCATTCTTGCCTTTATCTTGATGCTCTTTTGAGATATGACTTTAATATCTTTCCCCCCATAGACTGATTTTTTTTTTTTTTACTGTGTGGCTAATAATTTCCAATTTCATTAAGTTAGTAGGCACATTTTGCACCTTGAAGTAGTTCTTAATTCAATTTGTCCTGAGTGATCCCATCTATAATCTAGAATATTTTCACTGGATAAGAGTGGCTTGTATGTATGATGATCAAAGCACTGCTTTTTAAAAACTGCCCTTGCTGGGTCACATTCTGTTTTTATGGACGCTAGGCATTTTTACTTTTATAAGATCCTTCCCATAAAGAATAACAAAAGTCTTTTATCACTAAATTGGTATTAAGACAAATATTCACCTTTAATCTGATTTTAAAATAAACAATAATTCCTGTGGACTACTAACTATATTCTAGGCCATAGCATTACCCCAAATGCATAAATCTGTTCTGCACCCTTACTAAGGACTACTCAAGACATTTTAGAATTAGCACAGTGTAGGTCTAGAACCTGAAACTTGAAACTAGTCCCCTCCCTTTCTTTTCCCCATCATCATCTTTCTGTCCTGGTGTAATGAACAGGACAAAAGCCAGATACGACTGGGATCCAAATGATCTAACTTGTCTTGACCCTCATGTATGAAGTTTTAAATTTAGACCATGGCACTAATCCCCCAAAGCTGAGAAATGGGAGGACACATGTGAGAGCACATGGCCAGTGCCTGACCCACACAGAGTGCTCCATAATAATTACTGCCCTTTTTGAGCACTCCACACAGAGGCAGCTTGGCATGGAACTGGGTGTGCCCTTGGGGATCAGATTGCCTGGCTAAAAAGCAGAGTGTCCTTAGGCAAGTAACTTAATCTCTCTCTTCCTCTGTTATCTCAAGTAGAGGACAGCAAATAAGTACAAACAGTGCCTGGTACTTAGTGAAAGATAGTATTTTACCATTTTTTCCCCCACTGTATATAAAAGCTACTGTTTTATCTATGTACATTTAAATTAAAAAATAACTTTTTTTAAACTGTGAGTTTTTTTTTAAAGATTTATTTATTTTTACATACAGAACTGTGGTACAGGCCAAAGATGCAGGAACAGTGAGAGGATTCACCAGAGTCAGAGTGGGAAGCAGAACAGGCAGATTGACAAAGTACACTGCTGAGGGGAGCAGCAGGCAAGACAGGGAAAGTCTGCAGCGCCATGTGGGTCACCTCTTTGGCAGGGATCGAACTCACGACAAAGCGGCCTTGGCCAGCTTTGCAGTGCTGTGCTTTAACCTGTTGTGCCACCAAAGAGGGCCCCCCAAATAACTTTTTAACATAGCTTCAAACTTCAGGATAAGTTGTCAAAATCATGCAGGTGTCATGGATTATCTTACTCTTGAAATTCTTGTTATCATTTTCCATTTACCCCATCAACCATGCACTCTGTACAAATTCCAATTATCTGTAGTCATGATAGCAAGAAACATCATATTCAATTGTCTGTGAACATGCCAGTGTGTTTCCACTTATTCAGTAGATTTTAACCTATCACTATATTTGTTTTCATGCTCAAAATTTCCTGTTTGTTAAGTGGAGACCCTTTCAAGGTAACTTTTATAGTTTTTCATACATGTTCATTTAGCATTTCTTTACTTCTTGGACAAGATGTTTCAGGTTCATTTTAAACTTTCCCTTCACCAAACCCTGAAAGCAGTCATTTCTCCAAGAAGGCTCTTAAAGGGATGATATTTAGCAGCCAGGATCTGAATTCAGTGTGTTCACTGCTAGACAGAGCTAGTAAACATATGTCGTTATGCACATACGGGTTTAAGCACACATACTTATAGGTATGTATATTCCTCTGTATATATCTTATAAAATTTTATTTATATTGATATTTCCAAATCTAACTCAATACCATAGAGCTCATTTATTAAAAAAAAACAAACCTGAATTCTGTCTTCTTAAATTCAATCTTAACAAGTCTTGAAGTTTTGCATGAAATTTGTGAATATTTTTGTCATACCCAGGTTAAAATTCTTCCTTGGAAATTGTTAAAGTACAAAAGACATTCACCACAAATGCAAGTAATTATCCTAAGCAGTGAAGTGAAAGAAAACAATGATTCCTATCAGCCAATGTGGGAAAGCTATTTTCATCAGTGTATATTTAATTAGTTTTTTGTTTCCCAGAAAATACTTTGAGAAAATATTGATTTCAACAGAAATCCAACATGTTCAAGAGAACTCTAAAGTTTCATTGAAAATGTTTTCAATAAAGGTGCTTTTTGAGAGAGGAACTTGAGTATCTGTAATTGTTATAGATTTTAATATTCTCTTCCATGTAAATATTACACAATTTTATTATACAGCAATGTTAGTGAATCAGTAAGAAATGGGTTTTTTTCTGAAATAATAGTAAGGTCACTCTCTTTCCAGGAAGATTGTCCTGACACCAAATTGTACCCAGAATCTTTAATTACACTGCACATGTCCAAGGAGGTATCATTCAAATAAACACTTATCATCTCTAGTGTAAATGAACCCCCAGCCCCCAGAAGATATGCAGAGTCAAGCCTATACAACTGCACATAGTGGGACTGATATTGATCATTATTTTCTCAATGCTTTTGGTGATTTTTGAGTGTGCATTACGTGTGTAAATGTGTGCTCTTTTTTCCTGTGCATGAATTTTTCTAGACTGCTCTGACTCATGAGAATAATTTGGTACCACACTTCATGCCTTATAACAGTACTGCCCAAGTGAAATAAATTCCCTTGCATTTGTGTGCAGTGGTAGAGATCCCAACTCAGGTCAACACTATGGCAGGTCTAAGTTTGGAGACTTTGTTAAAACAGTCTCAGTAGAAACCTATTTATATGAGTGACTAAAACTCTTGCTTAAAACTCATTCTAGGTGGAGAAAGAACAAGTTATCTGGTCCTCATGGTATGTTTGGGTCTTGCCTTGTAATTAACTATCTATAATCTTAGGATGTCATTTTTGTTTTCGACAAAATGAAGAATTTTAATCTGATGAGTTGAAAGTATTTCTTGGCTATAGTAATCTCTAAAAAATAGTTTATATAATAACAATGTATAGTATTTTTAAATTCAGAAAACATAAAAAGCCTAACATAATCAAATATTAAAGTAAACCTATTAAAGAAAGAATCACTATTATCATATTGATCAGCATATAGCCATTTAGACCATCCCATTCATACATACAGATATTTGGGCATTGAAGCATAGATTAATCACAAATGAGACTATTTTATGTATTTCTTTCCATATATATATATATATACACACATATATATAAAAACATATATATGAATATGCACACATATACGGAAGTTATACATGTAAGTATACATATCCACAAATACACATGTGTATGATTGTATACAAATATACATGTTATATTTGTGCATATATACACAAATATATAATTTTTAGGTCTTTTGCATCTTTTTAAACAATACTATCTTGGAGATATTGGAATATGATTTTAAACTATTTCAATGTTATAAAACACTTAGTCTTTAGTAACTAAATAGTAATTACCAAAAGGGGAAGGGGCAGAGGAATATTGTGAAAAGGGCCAATTGTACAGGGAAGTATAGAAACCAGACTTTTGGTGGTGAATACAATGTTGTACATGGAGATGTTAATTTGCAGTATACCTGAAACCTCTGTATTGTTATAAGCCAATGGTACTTCAGTAATATTTTTAATTAAAAATATCTGTTATATGGGCCCTGCCTGGTGGTGCAGCAGGTTAAAGCACAGCACTAAGAAGCTTGGGCCACTTCAGCATGAGTTCGATTCCCGCCTGCCCTGGAGGTGACCACATGGTGTGGCAGACCTCTCCTGACCTGTCCGCTGCTCCTCTCAGCAGTGTACTTCATCAATCTGCCTGTTCTGCTCTGTCTCTGGTGAATCCTCTCACCCTCCGCATTTCTGGCCTGTACCCCAACTCTGTATGGACAAATAAATAAGTCTTTAAAAAAATATCTGTTATAATTAATAACGAGATGAATGTTATTAGCAATAGTACATATCATTATCGATTTATAATATACAATTGTTTTATATGCATTAAAATAAAATATAATTATTATCTGTAATGATGTTTATCTCTTATCTGCTAAAATGTTTTAGCAGTTTATATAATTATATAATGTATGAATAGAATATAAACTCTTTCTTGTCATATGTTGTCTGTTGTGGTATTAGAAGTATATTGCTGCATCAGTAGCTATTTTTTTAGTGAAATGTCAACAACAGTTCTTTGAAGATGACTGACCTTCACAAAAAGGCTTAAAAAAAGCAATATTATTGCTTTGTGGGCATGACCTGTGCTTCATTAACTAAGAAACTCATGTGAAAAAAAAGAAGAAAACCATTTCGGTGACACGGAAGAGATGTGTCCAATCTCATGTTTATCACAATCTCTAGAAGATAAATTTTTAAAAGAAAAATAACAAAAATATAGGATAGCTAGAGATTTAAAAAATTTATATATTTTAAAGAATCTATACTCTCATGTGAGTTTACATTTAGTAATAAAATATCACAATTCAGCTATGTTTATATGTCAAGAACATTTCCCATCGAAAGATAAAACTCCATGTAAGTCAACTGTGAAAGGATATTTATAATACAAATGGAAAAATTGGAAGCAAAAAAACTGTCTGGAAATTAAGTTTCATTAAGAAATAATTACTAAATATTTCTAAGCATGATTAGTACTATGGGGATTATATGAGGAAAGGCAAGAGACACACATTGAAACGATACAATATCCAGAACTTACTTTAAAATAATCCAGCACAATGGTAGCGAGATGAGGGGACAATATAAACGAGAAGGCCCATATGTTCTTCATTATAGATCTGGGTTGGTACATAGTGGGTCATCATACTCTTTTCTCTACTAGTCTGTGGGTCTGAAATAAAACTCTAGAAAGATAAACTTTACAAGGGCAGAGATACAACTTGCTCGGTCCACTTCCAGGCCTAACACAATCAATGAATGTTTAAAATTGGAACCGAAGTACTAGAAATATGTTACTTTGTTTGAAATTATATTTTTATCTTACTACCTGGTATGCACATGATTTAGGTATTCAGAACTGACAGCACAATAGTGAGATCACCAGTGTAGAAAGTATTTAAACACAGCCAAGACTTTCAGTTGGGAATGTTTATATGGTAATTATGGATTAGGTAAAGATTTTACTTAATGTTAAGTTACGAAGTCTATTTGACTTGATGTTATAAAATGTTCTCTATCCAGGCCCTCCTTGGTGGCACAGCGGGTTAAAACACAGCACTAAGAAGTTAAAGCCACTTCAGCATGAGTTCGATCCCCCCCCCAGAGGTGATCCACATGGCACAGCAGACCTCTCCTGACCTGTCTGCTGCTCCCCTAGGTAGTGTACTTCATCAGTTGGCCTGTTCTTTTCCCCACTCTGTCTCTGGTGAATCCTCTCACCACCCTTGCACTTGTGGCCTGTACCCCAGTTCTGTATGCATAAATAAATCTTTAAAAGAAAAATGTTCTCTATCCAGATTTAGAGTTACATATTATAGCACTGAATGGGAAAAAAATAATCCAAACATTTGTGAAGCTTGGAGCCACCTTCCTGCTGCACTGGATTTCTCCTTGAAGTTTTTGGTTTATTCTTACCCTCAATGCAAACAACACTCAACATGCTACTTTAAATATCTGGGTTTAAACAGAAGTAAAGGTAAGCACAAGGAGAGACTGGAACCCCAAAGATGGACTAGAAGCTCCTGGACCTCATGGGGAGTAGGTTTAGGATCTAAAGCATTCAGCAGGGCCACCCACAATGGACCCTGTACCACTGTGCTGGCTACTTCTATTCCCATCACTCCTTTGCTTCCTCCGCCACCCCAGATTTTAATGGCAATTTTCTAGACATCTTGTACTACTCCAGCAAGTAACTACAAGATCTCTCCCTGCATCTTAGTATTTTACATCATTTAAATACTGAGTGTGGGGGGGTGGTGGAGAGCAAAGAAAAGAAGATGAAATTTACTGGTACCATCTTACTTATCGAGATTACAGGTATGGGTCTGGAGGCTTAGAGAAGGAGGAAGTCCCTGGATCAGTACCTTAGATGAGACTGTCAGTCAGCAAACCATGTTTAATCATCAGATCCTCCTGCTGGTCTCTGTCTACTGAAGAGAGAAGTAAATTGTACTTACAATGTAATCTTGGATCTGAATCCTGGGTCTGTCTCATACTAGCTATATACAACCTTGAGGAAATTTCAGTGTTTGAGCTACTTAGCATCTGCTAGTGTGCAAAATGGCATTTAAAAAATATGTTCTTTGAGGGGCAGATGAAAGCATGAAATGAGGAAATTAATGCAAAGTATTCACATAATAGGTGTTTAATAAATAAGCTTCCTCTCATCATGTCAAATCTTCTAACATCCTTGTAAATTCCAATCTTCTGAAGATGCATTAGACTCTGGAATCCAGCAACATTCCAGGGAAAGCTGAAAGGCAGGGTTCCTGCCCTTTAATATATAAGGTGAAAAGACTCTCTTCCTTAATAATTACTGACTTCTCTCCCTTGAACCTCCAGAATTGACTTGCTTTTAGCACATACAGGGAGACTGCAAGAGGGCAGACCCCAGAGACATTAAATATACTTGGTTTTCTTGAGTTCTCTACCAAATTCTTTTTTACTACTCCATACACAGACACGCACATGCACACACGCACACACACACACACACACACACACACCTCTTTCCAGGTATCTTGGGGAGCTCATTTTGGAGGCTTTATTTGTATTGTTTATGAAAATGAGCATTTTCTCAGGATGTACTGGGTGGCATTGTTTAAAAATAAGGGGCATCAGAATCAAACAGATTTGGGCTTAAATGTGGTCCCTATTATGTGTGGATCCTGGGCAAGACAATTAGTTTCTCTGGTCCTCACTTCTCTTATCTGAAAAATAGAATTAATACTAACAAGACCCACATGCTAGGTATTGCGATGCCTAAAGGCTATAAACAGTTCCTAGCATAGTTCATGATAGAGTGACTACTTTGTTCACATAAGATTTCATTATTCACTAAGCTTTTATGCTCCTTGTTTTCAATGTAGCCTCTAAATCATTCTCAGGTAACATTTAAAAAAAAAAAGGTTTATTTACTTATGCATACAGAACTGGGGTACAGGCCAGAGGTGCAGAGGCAGTGAGAGGATTCACCAGAAACAGAGTGGGGAGCAGAACAGGCCGACTGATGAAGTAATCTACTGATGGGAGCAGCGGATAGGTCGATCTCTCACCAGGGGAATTGACCCACATGGCATGGCAGACCTCTCCTGACCTGCCCGCTGCTCCCCTCAACAGTGTTCTTTGTAAGTCAGCCTGTTCTGTTCCCCACTCTGTCTCTGGTGAATCCTCTCACCGCCCCCCCCCTCTGGCTTGTACCCCTGTTCTGTGTGCATAAATAAATAAATCTTTTTAAAAAAAAAAAGATTCAGCCCCAGAGATACTTTTAGAGACCACATTCATACAGTAATTCTATCATTATGGTCTGGTGCAAATCCATGGCGATACCAAGGAGCACATACTAACTTTTACCAGTGACATTGCACAAACACCAGATTATGAAAGCAAATGGCAAATAACTCACACAATTAAAAATGTAAGGGGAATTTATGAAGTTAGCAAGAAAGAAAAAGTCACAGGGAGTAGCTGATAATTTAGCCTCAGATTTCAAATATCAAGGAATCCACAAACTAATGTAACTTCCCCTGGCACTCTAATGTTCATGGAGAGATTGTCTGGGGGAATGACTCAACAGGAAGGGAGAAAATTCCACCTCATTGGTTACCAGTCACGTGCCCTCTCTTTTGATAATTCCACAAAGGACAAGAGAGTAAGCGGACTATCCCTGGACAGCATTGCAATGTACTTAGACCTAAGTCTTTCCAGCACCACTATTTTGAGCAGCCTCCACTCTTGAGATTAAACCAAGACAATCCTGCTGATTTTAGGTTTACTTTTGTCCACTATTTTTCTCAAAAGTCCCCACCCTCTTTGGCTTTGTTTTTTGTCATGCAGCAGAACAAAGAGAGACCTTAATTTTCTTAAGTGATTGAATTACATCATTAATTTATAACCTTATTATTCAATCATAAATGTTTTGAACCTAATAGATGTCCTATAACAGCTACTCAGATAAATCCACACACAAATGTCCTTATGTAACAGGGTGGTCCCTAGGAAAAGGGGAAGTTCCAGGTTCCCTGCCCCACCCAGAAGGAGGGTGGGCTGAGCAGAGAAAAAGGAGAGAAGGAATGAGAAGAGAGAGAATGAAGCAGGATGGAGAAGGAGACCTAAGGAAGCCACATGGAGCAGCAAGCATGTGATGAAGAAACCAGGCTTGTTTCCTGACCCTGTAACAGCTAAGGCAGATGTGGGTGAGATACCTGTAGGGAGGTGACTATAGCAGTGTTTATATTGATTTTGATTTTGCTCTTTTGCTCTCAGATTTGTCTGGCCATTTTCCATGGGCCCCGGCCAGAAGGTGCTTTAGTCTAATGGCAGGCTTTCAGGCCTTGCTTTGGGCCAATCCCTTTTGGGTTGACTTTTGCCCATGAGGGGATGGGTAACTTCAGGTGTTTGACTTAGAAGTTATATTCTTTGTGTTCCATATTGTATATTTACTGTATTAAAGTCCCTTTTCACTAGTTTTATATGTTTTGTCTTGTTGCGGCGGATGGCAGAACCCACTTAGAGCAGGCAGGTTTTGGGGCTTCAGGGGTATCCCTCTCCCCTGTCCTCCAACAGAATTGTGGTGCCCTATAACACATATACCTATTCAGTTACAATTTAGTATTCATCTTACAGGAAATTCATTAACATGCAGTTAATCTGTGGACTCCTGGTCAGAAGCACCTATGCTACTTGAATTCTAAGACTGTGCTTTTGTCTGACTTTCACTCACTCACTTACTCCACACTTAGGACTCCTGTATTTCAGAAGCCTAGCATTACAAAGGGAAATATGGCTTTGCCTCTGTCATTGATGAATTCACAGCCTGATAAAGGGCGAGAAGATGCGAAAACTACCTGAATCGAGATATAAAACTATAAGAAGAGCTTACTAAGGGACTCCCTGGTGGTCTACAGGGTAAGTCTCAGTGCTGTCACTGCTACAGTCTGAGTTCAATTCTGACCAGGGAACTGACCCTCATATGGCACAGCGGACCTTTCCTGCCTCACTTGCTATTCCCCTCAGCAGTGATTTCAGTAAATCTGCCTCTTCTGCTCCCATCTCTCAATTCCCCACACCTCTGGCTTACACCCCAGTTCTTCTATATAGAAAAAAAGAGAGAGAGAAAGAGAGAAAGAAATAACTAAGTGCAACTGAGGAAGTCAAGGAAGATACCACTGAAGAAATAATTTTAATTCAGTGTTTCACAGATATAAACTCACCAAGTTGAGGGGAGCAATGCCAGGCATTCCTGGCAGAGAGAACAATAGGAGCAAAGGCTTGGAGTTGTGAAAAAGCCTGGCATAACTGAGTAGTAGAAAGTATTTGGCTAAACCCCAAAGAATATAAGAGAATGAAATGTTGAGAGGAAGCACACAGCATACAGATTTTATAAGGCATATTACATGAAATTTGAACATCATCTTGTAGGTAATCAGGAATGCCAACAGGATTTTACTTGTGGAAGGGTAACAAAATCAGATTTATGGTTTACAAATATTATCCTATGACCTATGTAGGCAAAACAAATCCAAGACAACCTGGTATCAGTGAAACTGTTAACTTATTCGATATTCCATTGCTAGAGACACAAAAAATGAAAGCAGACAATTAAATCAGTTTTCAGATCACTCAGAAAGCCCAAAGGAAAAGGGAGTATATTTTTAGAGTAATGCAGTGTCTGCTACCCAGTGGGATGGACACGCAATATTAACAGATGATGACAGGAGCTTCACAAATACGAATCATGAAAAAACAGCTGCTACCTGTACTCATGAATAATACTTAGAGTTAAGCATTAGTTGATAGCACTTGGTAGATAGACTCTGGGGCCACCACTGGAAAGTATCAAAAGCAATTTGTTATAAATATGGTGAAATTTCAACTTAAAATGGTAGTGATGATGGTGGGAGACAGAAAGGAAATGTCGCCTATAGCAATAAGTGGTCATACTCAACCTTACCCTTGGATATTCCTTAAGTGACCTTCAAAGAACAGTGCATTCGAGCTGTATAGATCGGGAGTGCTATTTATAAATCCAGTCTGCACATGATCAAGTTTCTAAAAGGTCCATATTTAAATATAATTCTACAATACTTTTGCTCCACTACTATATATACATAAATGTGTTATGTGAATGTGTTATATGAATACCAAAATTACAGCTAAAACTGTTAAATTTGCAAATAAATGTAATTTAAAATATAAATGAGAAGTGTTTCAAGGAAATTCCTACAGTGGCATAAGTATCCTACTTCCTCAATGGGAAAAAGACACAACCAGAACTGGATGCCGGCATGGCTCAGAACCCCTCCTCAGAAAAATGGAAGTGAAGCTACTTTCTGGCTGATCGTTATTATGCAACTCAGAGCACTTTATTGTAGGCCTTTACTTCCCCTCAAAATACTTTGAGATTCAGCCAAAATTTGATCAAATCCATTGAACAGTGACTTGTATTGATTATCTGTCACATTCAACAGCTGAAAGCTATTGATAACTGGAGCTGGGTCTTAAGACATTCACCAAGAGCATGACGCCAGGTAGAGTGACTGGAAAATTCTAACACTAAGTCAACAGGAATGTTTCCATTTAAACACTCGTATGTGTTACCCTGGGAGCCAGCCCTTTCCTCCAGCCCTCCAGCTGCCCACTGCAGGTGGCTGTGTGCCTGGCTGTCAGGTGGGGCCTGGTGGTCCCGCAGGTCCTCAGCCTGGTGGGGACTTTGCTGCCGAAAGGCCATGGGAGATGCCACTGTAAATCAAGGGAGAATAACTCTGTGAAATTCAAAAGGTTATCAAGGGCTTACTTTGATATGATTATGAGTTCAGCAATGGCCAGACCCATGATAAAAAGCCATAATGAAGAGTTTTTAACCTTTTGACTCTACTTCCTACTGTTACAAACTAAAGGCCTATCACCCTCAGGGAAGACAGACATAGAAAAAAACACATCCTCACCCTCCGGTGTTTCTTTTCATTCTCTCCTCTTTCTCCTTTCCCTCCCCATTCTTCCTCCTTTTCTACAGGCACACTCACACCTCACAGTGGTAACAAGTGTGAACCTTGGATTCGGATACAGCCCAGTCTCAGGCCAGCTGGATTTGCTATGCTCAGCTGTGAAAGGGGGAGAATAATAGCAGTTCCTTTCTGGAGAAGGTTGTTTTGAGAAGTGAATAAGAAAAAACACATGCCAAGCTCAGCACAGTGTCTGCCACAGAGGAAACAAAAGACTACTACTGTTTATTCCTCTTATTTGTTACTGTAATTATGCACTGCCTGGTCTGCCAATGTTGAATTATAATTTACACTGTGAACATTTTCTCACATTAATTGTATTCTAAAATATGAGAGTGAAGTGTGGCACTGAATACCATTGTTCACATTGTAATTAACAATGTGATCTTATTCCTATTGCTTTTTCTCATTAAGCAAGAAGAAATGCTGCTCAAAGTGTTTAGTGATATGAATTGTTTTCATTTCAATTAGATGAAGAATCACAAGTAATATTTTGTTTGATTAATTTGCCCTATAGATCAGTATAGACACAGTATAAAAGATACTTTTTTATATACTTTCAAGAAGTTTTACTACTCTAATTATCAAATGAACTTTTTTATGCCTGATATCCTTTCTGTCAGGCACTGCCACAGAGCTCTCCAGTCACAGCAAGAGTGGGAACAGTTTTGTCATTTCAAAGGGAGTTTCAATGGATGATTTGGAAAATGATAATTATCTAGGCTTGGTGATGCTGTTTGAGCTGATAACTAATAATGAAGCTAATGATAACAGAAACACTATCTAATATGGTCAAGGATTCATTCTACACCAAACCCTGTTTCAAGGATTTTACTTGTATTCTTTCATTCAATTCTAAAATCGCTTTGAGGTATTTGGACACATTTGACATATGAAGAAATGGATGATATTTCCTTATGGGTGAAAAAAGCTGGTTGTCCACTGATGAGCATCACAAGGCAGAGAGGAAATAAAATGTAATGTCAATAACATTTTGGTTAACATAAAGCCTTTTAGGTATATAGTTATACATACTCAAACACACATTTTACTGTTATAGAATTCTCAATTTTGTGCTGTGTTCTTAAGTTAATGTTGCAACATTAACTTAGAAACATGAATGTTGATACTAATTATTAATTTATTTAGAAATACCAGTGAATCTATGTCACTCTTTCTCATGTCTGTATAGTTCAGCTAACCCCATTTCTAAAAGCCAATCCCCTATTGGTGGACATTACTTTTTTTTGTTGTTTAATGTCATAAAAAAATGTGCTAAACCTTCCTGACATCATCTGTTATGTACTTCTCTGGTTACCTCTGTAGGCTATATGCCTAGACATGGAATTATCAAAGGATATTCACATTTTACATTTTGATTCATAATTAGCGTCTTAATATCTACATAGCTGTATAGTTACAAGTCAAAGAATAATTTGTTAGCCTTAAAGATAATGTAGAACTACCAGTTCTTCCTGATTTGTGTTAAGCAATGAAGAGTTAACAACACTGTAAAATATTTTAATGTAATTTTTCTAGGTAAACTAAGTCAGATGGCACAAATCCCACCAGGCCTGAGGATTTAGCTAATTTCTATTTGTCCCCCACTGGTCTTCCAATTCACGGCTCCTAAGGGAATAACAGCTTGCAGTTTGGATTAACTCTAAATAGACTGACTTTGAAATATTCTTTTTAGCCCCTGCAGGCAATCGTACTAGAATCTCAGGATAACACAGTAAAGGAGTTCCATTGAGATCTAGAAAGAAACTATCCCTGCTGACATTTCAAATTTTAATTTTTTCAGGCTGCTGCTGTGAGATGTATTAGGTATTTGCACTGTCATCTCTGTTTCTAGAAAGAACCAATCAGTTACTCTCAGACTGTTCACGGTGACATCTGGGATAGAAATAAATTCTCCATGGACCTCCTCAAAAACCCTGCTCTTCAAGTATATAAGCAAGCATTACTGCCCTACTATATGCAAGGAGAAGAAACAGCACATCCCAGGGTCTCACTGATGCCTTAACTTTCTTAATGAATTAACAATTACTTGAAGGCCTTTCTTGCTTTATTAACAGTGTTGTTGTTAAAAAAAAGAAAAAAAAAAAAGCCGTGAGCTGACACACAGCACAGATATGTACTAGGGACAGGATGGCATAGAACATGTTTTATTGGCATGGGCTGTCTCATTGCATTTTAATTGCATTTACCCTTAGGTGTCTATGCATGAGATGAATATCAATGGTTTTGAAATTTCCCAGAAGCTGAAGACCTAAAAATTTTAATCTCCAAATTGTTTTCCTAAGAGATTAATTCAATGCTTGGTATTATGTAATATACCAGTAAATTCTGATAGTGAGGGGAAAAACTATAATGCTTTGTTTGAGATACAGCATTCTTATTATTTATAAATTTCACTCCTGGCCAGTCTTAGGGATATATTCTTTCTTGAGATTCTCTCAGGCGAAGCACAATGGCATTCTATAAAATTACAAATGATGAAAATGATGAAAACACAACAAAAAGAATAATGATGAAGAAAATTCAAAATCTGGGAGGTTGAGAAGCAATAAGCAACTTGTCCCTTTCAATTTCACCAGAGGGCAATGCATTTAGTCTTCCAAATAAGGGTATCTAGTCATTCACAGAATGTTGCAGCAAGGGAAGAATGAAAACATCCCTCTATGCTTCCTCCAAAGTTGATATTTCAACAGAAACTAGTAACACTGCATTTCTCAAGCACTTTACAATTTTTAGAGCACATTCAATCATTTCATTTGGCCCTCATATAGGAGGAGGCTGATGGGTGATTATGAACTCAATTTCATCAGAAAAGAAAAATTAGGCTCAGAAATACTTGCCCAAAGTATAGGGGAATGGGTGAAAAAGCAGGTGGAATAATTATTTTCTTGAATAAAAAGATAGTTTTACAAGGACTAACACTAAAATAGTTGATTGGTCAAAATATTTTTTTTTTTTTTTTTTTTTAAAGATTTTATTTTATTTGTGCATACAGAACTGGGATACAGGTCAGAGATGTGGAGGGTGAGAGAATTCACCAGAGACAGAGTGGAGTGCAGAACAGGCAGATCAACGAAATACACTGCTGAGGGGAGCAGCGGGCGGGTCAGAAGAGGTCTGCCACGCCATGTGGTCACCTCCGGGGCAGGCGGGAATCGAACTCATGAGGAAGCGGCTTTAGATTCTCAGTGTTGTGCTTTAACCCGCTGCGCCACCAGGGAGGGCCCAAAATATTTTTATTTATTTTCCTAGAACTTGTTACTTAGATGTAACATATTTCTCCATGTCTTTTTTTTTTTTTATAACATTGGTTTTTATTTATGCCTTAACTTATTTTTTAAAACTTTATAAGAAAAAATATTTTTGTTTAAAATATATTATCTGAGCATTTCCCACAGCTTTTTTTTTAAAGGTGAAGTGCTTCCAATAGAAAAGTAGCATTGTAAAAGGCTTCATTCCATTTCAGAGTATATTTATTTCCAATGATTCTACTGTAATAAGGGTAACATGTAAACAAGTTATTAACATTAAGTAGTAAATAATGTGATAAATATTTTCTCATTTTACTCATATTACAGCATTCATATGAATTTCAAAGAAAATATTTATGGGATTGCTTTCAAAGTCTAAAATTGTACCTTACCCTTACATAATAACAACAGCTAATGCCTGTTATGATGTGATGTCTACTTGGTGAAGCAAAATGTAGTGATAACAATAATGTGTGTAATAATTATAATGATTGTAGGTAAGTGAAAGTACTGGCAAAGTATATATATGCTTTATAAATTCCATGTATGATTTAAAATTTGCCTTCAAATACATCCATTTGACTCATGAAACATAGTTGTACTTTTTAATTGCATTGTTTTTCTTACTGAAATAATACTGGCTAAAACACTATTTATGACTTAGGGCTACAGGTTTACATGTCTTCAGATGTTACCACACCCTGCCCACTATATCTCTCCACTATAGTCCACTTGGTACCATTCCTCCCCCCACCCAAACCTCCTCCTCTGGTTGCCTCATTTCTGTAGTCAAATTCCTGGGTTTAGTTTTGTCTGTTCCTTTGTTTTGTTTCTTTATTCTCCAATTATGAGTGAAATCATTTGGTTTTAGCCTTTTTCCTTCGGACTTACTTCACTTTGCATAATTCACTCTAATTCCATCCATGTTGTTACAAATGGCAAAATCTCATCTTTTCTTTCCCCATTGTGTATGTATGACCAGATCTTTATCTGCAACTTAGAGTGTTTCTATAGTTGACTTTTACAAATAGTGCTACAATGAACATGGTGTGTGTGGGTGGGTATATATCTATCTATATAGATAGATATGTGTGTGTGTATATATAGATCTATCTTCTATCTATCTGTCAGGTTAGTGTTTTCATACTCTTTGAATAGAGACCTAGATATGGAATTGCTGGTTCATATGGTATAGGTATTCTTGATGTTTTGAGAAAAGGTCATACTCACTGTTTTCCACAGTGATTGGGGCAGACCACATATTAAACAGTATATTAAGGTTACTTTTTCTCCATGTTCTCACCAATACTTTTTTCTGATCTTTTCTGGTATGAAATGGTATCTCATTGTGGCATTGATTTGCAACACTGATAATATTTAGTGATAAGATTTGTTTCCATGTGCCTGTTGATAACCTATATGTCTTCTTTGGAGAAATGTCTATTTTGATCTTCTGCCCATTTTACAATTTCTTGTTATTTGTGATTTTGTTAATTTCTATTTTGTTTTGGTTATCCTGTTATTTCCTTTTTCTTGTGGTTGAGTTATACAAATTCTTTGTAACTCTTGGATATTAACTCACTAGATGAATTATGTGAAAATATTTTCTCCATTCAGTAGGAATTTTTTTCATTTTAATGATAGTTTCTTTTGCTGTGCTGAAACATCTTAGTTTGATGTAGTCCCACATGTATATTTTTGTTTTAGTTTCCTCTGCTGTTGCATTTTATATGTAAACAACAGGCTAATGGGGAGGGGAGATTCAAAGTCTAATAGCTAAGATCTAAAAATGACTTTTATAACTCAATAAGAAAACCCAACCCCCGCCCAAAAATGGGAAGAAAAAAGAAACATCCTCTAATGAAGACAAATAAATTACTGACACATGAAGAAATGCTTATCATCAAGGAAATGAAAATCAAAAATCATAATGAGATACCACCTCAGACCAGAGAGAATAGCTCGTGTCAAAAAGACTGTAAGTATTGGCAAGGCTGTTGAGCAAAAGAAACATACATTGCTGGTGAGAATGTAAATTGGCTTAGCCCCTAAAAAGCCAAGTGTATGACAGACTTTAAAAAAAAAAAAAAAAAAGCTGTTTGTAATGTTGGAGTGACCAGTTCTTGAATGTTTTGAGAATTCCAAGTAATTCTCATATTGATCAGTGAATAATAGCTGAGTCAATTGCTTCTCAAACTTGCCTCTGATGGCGTGCTTCCACAGTGCTCTGGACCCTGACCTCAGATATACTGATGCTATTATGTCTTGAGTGCATCCAAGAATTTCCCTTTCTAGCAAGCTGTCAGGTGACAATAATGCTGCTGGTCTAGGAGCAACACTTTGACCAGCACTGTCCTAGATAGGAGGAAAGAATGAATCACTGTTTCTTTCAAATACCTGAAGAATTATATTGCATCATGTAAAAATGCAAGTATTAAATCAATGAGCAGGAGTTAAATGTAGACAGCTTTTCAGTTTCTTAAATAAATACTAACATGGAATATTTTTATTAAATGGTGAGTTCCATATATTCAGAAATTGCCAGACAAGAGGAATAGCAAAAAAGAAAGAAAGAAAAGAAAAAGAAAAATTTGCTAAAGGCATCAGGTAAAATTAAATCACTGCACAGTGTACATTGCTAGATATTCTTGGTATAGTGAACATGAAGCTTGGGTGCAATTGAACACACACTCAGTCATACAAGGACTTCAACTTTTTATCCAGGAGAAGGGTCATAATTTAAATGTTACATGCAAAACATGGATTGCATATTGGGTTCTGGGAGATATATTCTGAAAAATAATAGGTAGGAAGTTTGTGGGCATATTCTTGAGACCAGCTGTATGAGAAAGTGAGTACAGCAGCATGGGGCCCCAGCATTAATCGACCTGAGATAAAATTACAAGACATCAGCTCTGGAATTTTGATAATAATTTTAAAATGTTCCAGGTTGTTGCAGGATGCCACAGCTTTATATATTTGCATCCACCAGTCTTTGCAAACATACCTGAAATGCGATTGGCTTTGAGCTCCAACCAAGGGAGGTTATCTGGCGAAGGTGATACTGGAAGTAGTCAGACAGTGACCATCCTAAAAGGAGGAGAGAAAATTTGAGACTACAATTCCTAGCTGCCAATTTTAAAAAGGGACCTGTTCAAATAAACAAAACAAAGTGTATAATATTGAAAAATAAATTGCTCAGAAATGCAACTATCCCTGGCCCCGAAACTTATGAATTTCTTTGAGGAACATCCCTAAGTAGGATATAACTAGATGCCAGCAGAAACTACCAAGATGACACCCATAAAATGTATGTAGTCATGCTTCATGAGCTTGTTTCTAAGAGCTTCATGCTTCATAAGCTGGTTTCTGAGAGCTCTCCTATGATATACTGTGAGCCTCACAGAGAAGGACTGTTAACAGCAGTGAGTAACCAAATGTCTGCTGTTGTGTCTTGATCCAAAGTAGATTTTAGACTATCTGGAAAAAACAAATGATTACATTACTTAATAATGACCTACAACCTTGACTCTGCCTGTGTCTCACACACATACACTGAAAAGCTTTCTTGGATGTATTGCAAAATTGTGTCTAATACCTGGGATGACATTACATGCCCTACAGTAATTAATCTGAGTGGGTGATAAGACATTGTGTAGAGGGAGATACAGTTTACTGCAGGGCCAGGAGTAAGAGAAGTTAGTGGCTACTGGAACTAGCTATAGAGAGTAGATTTGCTCACCTCTTTCCAGCTTCACCTACAGTGAATTCAAGCTTGTAGCATCATGTTGGTGGGAATATTTACACTATGGAAATCAACAACATTACAAATAAGGGTTTTTACATCTCTTAAATACCCAGTTTACCAAGGGAGCACTAAGTGTAACTTAAAATGATGCCTGGATCAAATAAAGACTAAATAGGAAATGCATCTATAAGAGAACACAGATCCCACAATTCCACCAAAGTTGCAACAGAGGGTTGAAAAAAGGGGTTAGTGTACTAACTGGAGACCCTTCCACACTGTAAAGTGATGTATGCTATAGGGGTGACAATGTCACAATATTTTTCCTTACTTATTTAGTGCCATTTTTAATCCTCTAAGTCTATTTAAGCAGACTGCCAACATTTCTATGCCAGTGAAGTCCCATGGTTGTATTGAATTATAGAAAGGTGGCAGAGAAAAAGCAATATAAAAGCAGAGAGAAGCAGAGAGCAATTCACTAAATAGTCACATACTCCACAGTAAGGCTGAGGTGGTAAAAATGAAGCTGAGAGTTTCAGTTGGTTTAATGTTGCTTTTACTCCTCAGAGAGTAAGAATCTTGTCCTCAGGTGTGATGTGACATACAAAACCCTGTATTTCTCAAATATAATATGGCTATTTATTGTGAGTGAACTATTTCATCTAGTGTCAACCACTAGAACCAAACATCTATTCCAGGTCTGGAAGAAAAGTTGTCCTTCATGATGGAAAGAATAACACTGTTATATCATGGTTAGCTTGAGAAATTTTTTTCAAGAGGATTTTGACTTCCCTCAATTTTTTAATCCCCCAAATATGATGTGATTTAATATAGTAGAAAGCAAAGGATGAGATCTTAACAGCTGGCATAAAAGAACAGCTATTCTGTTTCTTGGCAAGTGCAGATCTGAATGACTGAGAAGGAACCAAACTTCAGGTAGGGCCATTTTAATATCTTAAAGTGTGGAAACCCATAGAGGGGATGAGTGTGAATGGAAGACAATATGATTACCATACAGAGGTGATTGGAGGGATAATCCTCTTAGCAATCACAGGGGAAGAGGAAATGCTTGCTTGGTGCTACCCAGGAAATGCAGGGTACTACCCTGACCAGCACCAAATCACTAGCACCAAATCACTAGCATTTCATTACATAACTGTCAATACAAATGTCAAAATACCTCCTCATGGGAAGCTGTCAGTTTCTTTTAATTTAGTTCCCTGATTGTTTTCCACATGAAGATATAATGTGCAGACATCCTCCTGACAGTATTCTACATCATTTTCTATCATGTGCTCGTTATATTGGTCTAAACAGAATATATATATATAGTTGTCAAACAGACCAAGCTATATGAGAGAATTCAGCATCAACAAAGACAAAAGGAGCTATCTATAGCCCACTGTGTCCAGGGAATAGCAGCCATCAAGATTGTGGAGAATGTTTTTTTATATCATAATTTTTTGTCTTTTACATCTCTTCCAATTTTTTCCGCTTGGTTGGCACTATTGAACAGAGTTAATGGATAAAATTATGTGTCCAAAATGACCCTTCACTACCTATCAATTACAACATTGATTTTAATGACTCCTTGGAGTGTGGACGACTTGATATAATTTTTACTTACAAAGCTCTCAGACTGATTAACACGTTTAAGCCACCGGAGACCTCTTGAGGGGAAGCAGTGACCTAAAAACTTCAATTCAATTTAAAAGTCCATCTCCCCAGTCAATACATAGTCCTTGGTGGGGGGGGGGGAGGGCAGGTGGGAGGTGGAATTACCCTTTCTAGTTTCAGGCTGATGATATTACTGGCTCTGTTGTGGAATATTCATTCAGTACAAAGGAATCTCCTATGTTCAGGAGCAACAGGGTTTCCTGCCTCCTCAGAGAAAACCAGGTTCAGATAGTGTTCTATGAATTACGCTACCCTAACAGGGCTCTGAGAATGCCATCTCTGTTCTAATGAGGTCAAGAACTGCTTTTTAATTACTATATTAAGAACCAGGCCCTCCCTGGTGGCGCAGCGGGTTAAAGCACAACACTGAGAAGCTAAAGCCACTTCCGCATGAGTTCGATTCCCGCCTGCCCCGGAGGTGACCACATGGCATGGTAGACCTCTCCTGACCAGCCCGCTGCTCCCCTCAGCAGTGTACTTCGTTGATCTGCCTGTTCTGCCTCCCCGCTCTGTCTCTGGTGAAGCCTCTCGCCGCCCTTGAACCTCTGGCGTGTACCCCAGTTCTGTATGAACAAATAAATCTTTAAAAAAAAAAAAAAGAACCAATGATGAGTGGGTGGGAAATGTAATAAAGAACAAATTTATCAAAAATAATATTTAGTTCATTAATTTAGCTAATAGCACGTAGATATAACACTAGGAGTTTTGAACAATAATAAAATGGATTCTGAGTCTTTCTGGTGGTGTAGGGGTAAGTCTCAGCACTATCATGCTATCACCACTGTCATTTGAGTTCAGTCTTCTGCTAGAGAGCTAACCCAGGTGGCCCAACAGACCTCTCCTGTCTCAGCTGCTGCTCTTCTCAGCAGTGATTTTTCAGATCTGCCTATTCTGCTTCCCACTCTGTCTCTGGTGAGTCCTCCCACCCCTCTACAACTCTGGCCTACACCCCAGCACTTGTATGCATAAATAAATAAAAAATAAATCGTTAAATAAACAACTAAATGAATGAATTAATTAAATAGAATCCAAGCTTTTGACTATGATTCACAGTGAGAAATGTTTTTTTTCCCACGACATGGCAAAATAAATGAGTATACATAATACAAACTTAGATAGCATGCAGCGATATTCTGATATTTTCTTTTCTATTCTGTTCTATTTTGAATATGCTGTTATGACCCCAACTGATTGATGTCATGACCCACTGATGGTTCACGGCCTGCCATCCCAACTCCTGGCCAAAGGTGGGCCTTTAGTAATATGCTGATGGCACAAGGGTCTGAAGTGCTCTGGAGTCAGATTGCCTGAAGTCTCTTAACTTCATTGTGCCTCAGTTTCCTAGTCTATAAAGTAGAATTAATCCCAGAAAGTTATTGTGCAGATTGAATTATACAACATAGTTGATGCTTGAACTATGAATTCCTCATACATGCAAAATTTCTTGTGGACAGATGACTTCAACTTACGAAGTGAGTAAATATAGTCCAACATGGTAAATGCTTTTTCTCTTTCTTTTGATTTCCTTATAACATTTTCTTTTCTCTAGCTTAGTTTATTGGAAGAATGCATAATGTAAAACATATACAAAATATATATTAACCAATGTTTAAGCTATTGCTAAGGCTTCCAGTCAACAGTGGACAACTAATAGTTAAGTTTTAGGGCAGTCACAAGTTATAGTTTGATTTTTGATTGTACAGGGGTAGGTAGTAAGCACCACAATCCTAATTACAAATAAGGGAGATGAGAAGAATTGCTATTGTACACATCTGAGCCATGCTAGTTTTCCATTGTCTTCTGATACTTTAAAACCCATATCCTTAGGCCCTCCCTGGTAGTGCAACAGGTTAAACCATAGCACTATGAAGCTCTCCATAGCCACTTCAGCAAGCTTTCAATCCCTGGCCAGCCAAGGAATTGACCCGCATGGCACAGCAGACCTCTCATATCTCACCTGCTGCTCCCCTCAGCAGTGTATTTCAGTACATTTTCCTGTCTGCTCCCCACTCTGTCTCTGGTGAATCCTCTCACTCCTCACACTTATGGCTGAACTCCAGTTCTTGTATGCATAAATAAATAAATCTGTTCTGTTCCCCACTCTGTCTCTGGTGAAGCCTCTCGCCACCCCTGAGCCTCTGGCATGTACCCCAGTTCTGTATGAACAAATAAATAAATCTTTAAAAAAAAAAAAAGTCCACCTTCCAGCCTGACTTCCAGAATAGTCATTGGCCACATGAGCTATGGTCAATACCTCTAGAGTACTGGTATGTGTTGGATCACTACCTATCTGGGTAGCACAGGAGAAGTTTCCACTACTCGACTAGAGAAACTGAAATTTTCCAAGTCTATTCTTCATGGGAGTCTACTGTACATTTGTCTACAATGATACTTAGGACTCTCATAAGACTTGAGCATGAACCTGAGTTGACAGCTTGGGTAAGTGTAGCCCTGGAGAAATACCACTTGGCTCACTCAGCAAGGCTTCATTTTTCCATGACTTCATGAAGGAACTAAAAGAAAAGGAAGAATGGTTCCATATACTCTGGTTTCTAGCACTTATAGCAGCTTGAGTGAGTGGTCAAAAGACAGAAAATGCTCCTAAATTGGATAAAAGGAATGAGAGGGCATTTTCTTTTTTGGTGTGGACTGTACAGAGCAAGTCAACCCCATGGCTATGACCTGACAGTATACTTAAAACAGCAGAGTAAGAGAGAGGAGAAAAAATTGTCATGGATATAATGTTAAAAATAATAGAATAAAACACTTAAGTGTACTTTTATAAAAACAAAAGCCAACTTTTAGCTATTAAAGACATAAAAAACTACAAAAAATTTGGTGGGTCAACAAAAATGCCCTTAATATGAAAGTTATATATATATGTATATATATATATATATATATATGTGTGTATATATATATATATATAACTTTATATATATATATATAACTTTATATATATATATGTATATATAACTTTCATATTAAGGGCATTTATGAAGGTTATATGTATAGTATGAAAGTTATATAAATATAAAAGTTTCCTGACTGACCATCAGGTTAGTGCAAACCATATTATGTCTGGTATTTAACTTTTACAGCTATCCTGTGAGGTAAGCATCCTATCACAATGTTATAGATGAGATGGTAGGCTTATCTATATACCTTAAAAATCTTGCTTAAGAATACACAGTTATAAAAGGTGATCTAGAATTTAATTCCACTTCTGCTTGAACATGAAGTCTGTGATATTCCCTGTAAGTACAGCTTCTAAGACCATTGGGGAATTTTTTTTAAAGGTTTGTTTATTTATGCATACAGAACTGGGGTATAGGCCAGAGGTGCAGCAGTGATGAGAGAATTCACCAGACAGAGTGAGAAGCAGAACAGGCTGACTGACGAAATACACTGCTGAGGGGAGCAGCAGGCCAGTCAGGAGAGGTCTGGTGCACCATGTGGGTCACCTCCTGGGCAGGGATCGAACTCATGCTGAAGTGGCTTTAGCTTCTTAGTGCTGCGCTTTAACCCACTGCGTCACCAGGGAGGACCCCCATTGGGGAAATTTTAACAGAAATACAACTCAGATGTCAAAGCGATTTGTTATTACAATATATTGTTTATTGTTTATATTCTGTCCTTGTGATTGTGCAAAAGTACTGGTTCCATTGAGAACATTCTGGAAACACTTTATTATGTCTATTAACAATTTTTTATAATTGTTTTTTCAAGACACCTGCAAAGGTGAGATAACATAAACCTTGAAGCAACTGTGATTGGGGGAGGTAAAGACTGTGCCATGACCTCTGTCACTAAGGCACTTTGGGGAACAAGTATTCCCTTCTAACACAATTAGCTTAGCCAGTCAAGACTGCAATAGTCAAATATGGTTACTATTTTTTCTTTGCCAAATAAATGAGTGAGGTTCCAAAATATTAATTACAGTGCAGAAATCCCCCTCCACAGATTGCACAAGCAGCATGAAGACTACCAGGGGTATTGCTTCTGTTTGCAGTGTGCAGCTGTGAGACATGTCAAAACAGAAGAATAAAAGCCATCAGAGCTTAAAAGCTGATGTTAACTCATCCAGCTACATGGCTGCTATAGAGTATAATGGGTCTCATTTCAGGCAAGTAAATGTAAGTCATATTCTCATTAGAGAAAGTAGCAATAGATAATTTGTACCTATAAAGGTAATTGGATGTGTGCATACAATTTCCTTGAAAGCCTGTGCCAAAGTATGTCAAGTCTTGGAAAAAAAGTTATTGTGGGTATTTAATTGTTGTTTTGGGATTAGACATCCCTATAATCTTAATTCTATTGGGTCAGCTTCCTTGCTTAGCAATAATAACATACAATATGTGCTTGAAAACCTACCTAAGATCAGGGTTCTACAGAAAACAAAAAGTTTTAGACTTTTTGAGTTTACAGTGAATAGTATCTGGGAACCAGGAGCTAATTTTATAATTCTTGACCAAGAAAAGCTCATCATAAATGTTTATGAAATAATGAACACAATATTTGTAGCTGTTTGGTTTGGTTTTAAAGTCAGTTCAGTAGGTGCTGCTTAATTCTACTTAAATTATTTAGCTGTATTTTTCCTTTAAATGATTTGTCAAATACTTGCATCTCTTCCAATAATGTTTCTTAGTTGCATATAAAAAAATGTCTGGTTTTTAGTTACATCTTGAAGACAAACACACTAAGTTAAGAATGCATGTCATTGCTCCCTTGGTTGGATATTTGACAGATATCTGCAGTCAACACAGATCTCTATCTGGCTTCCAGATCTTTCTCAAGATGGAGAGGAGGTAGCAACCAATATTGGCTGGAATTGGCATAAAAAATTAACCAGTTCCTTCCCTAACCTGGGATTTCCTTTTAGAATAAATTAAAGGTAAAATGAATATACATATAAAATCAATTAGTAAAATAAGATTTCCTACACAAAATATAATTGCAATCGCAATGCAGTTCTATTACAATTTTAAAGTAAAATTGTATTGATTTATCATACTACATAAATTTCAAGAGTATAGCTTTATATCTCTATTGGTAAGCCTGTCTGACCACTGAAGTTCTAGTGCCATTTCCACTAGCAGATACAAGATAGATCTTTTAGTTTTCCTATTTCTTTTATAAGACCATGATAAGATCAGAGGAGCTGTGGACGTTCCTTCTTCCATTTCCTGGATATGTAAACACTTATTCCAGCTCCTTGTCAGTGGGGAATGTCATGGGATTGGATTAATTATATATACTGTAATGATTTGGGCACTACTACTTCCAACTATTAGTTCTACTATAATTCAGCCAGGAGATAATAGATTGTACAAGGATAATTTTAGAACTAACGGAGCTATAATGGTGGCCTCATTCTTTAAGCTTCAACATTGTTGCTTTTAGGATTCCTTTATAGATATAAACTGACTCTAAGCCAAACCAGTGACAGTCTCTAAGGGACATTGTGGACACATCCATTAGGAAAGATGCCTTGTCTTCCACCAGAACTGTGAACTATGAGGATGAAGTAAACATGGAATTATTAATGCAAGAGAAAACACTAAGATTCAGAGAAATGGTATCTGTAGAATGTGTCCAACATAGAGAAGACACCACAGCTCTTCCATGTATTTCTGACTTACTAAAGAGTTAAAACACACACACACACACACACACACACACACATATAATCTCACTGGAAAAACTTAGAGTGTCTAGCACATGATAGTTCTTGTAAAATTTCCAAAAGTCTCATTTTCATCGGAAACCTCAAATTTTATTACTGGCTCTAAAGTTGTCAGTTGTTTTCCTTGAAATGACAGTCTCACTTTGGTCATTTCAATAAAATGTCTACCAAATATCCAAATTTGAAAAACCATAATTGTCTATCATTAGTTTTAAAGAAATCCTATTCCATGAGTGAATCAGTTCAGATCATAACTCAATTATACAAATCAATACAATTTTCCTCAAGACAAAGATGGAACTTCAAAGTATAGCAAGATATTTCACACATATTTTCCACTTTGTCTCACAAAATGTAGGGAGGTGGTACTTAAGATTAAATTTTTCTTCATTTAAGGACACTCAACTGAAACTGGAATTTACTTTTTTTATTATTGTTTTTTGGTCCACCAAGTGAACAAAGTTCACAATGTAATAATTGCTAGAAATTTGATGTCATTACCTGGATTCATGGTAAGGTCAAGTTTGACCCATAATTATTTTGCACTAGATTTCCAAGCCATTGTTTCAGGACTACCTCATGAAATTCAAAAAAATATTCAAAATTTGAATAAATTTCCACCTAATTCCAGCTACAACTTATATTCATTCATATTTAAGTTATAAATGTAACTTTACAAATAAGCTATTAATGCAATCTTTATGTTTACAGCTAGGTTTTTAAATCAATGAGTTACTGTGTCATTGGAAAATGATACTGCTGCTTTTCCTTTTACTGATTTTTCCTACAGCAGGCATTCAGCAATGTCCATTCTTTAGGATTTATTTATCAATTGGTGTGTGTGCTTCACCAATAATTGACACCCTTACTCGGCAAGAGGCTTCAATAACTGTTTAATTTCTAGTTTGAAAATCTATTACAAACAAAGAGTTTGGCTTTGAAAAGTCCATCAAATCAATGGTTAAAATATTCAATTCATTTTGCTTTAAATTTTTAATGGTTGGTCTCAAAGTGATGTCTCCACTAGCACCAAAATATGACATGAAAGTATTCAGTTATGCAAATGATAATCAAGTAAATTAACAGCTACAATGATGAGCCACATTATATTTTTGTAATATATTCTTCCCTCCCATGAGCTAAGGAATCCTCTGATACATGTTTCATCTTATTCATCATCAGCAGACAGTTGTGGATTCCAAGCCTCCATTTTATAAGCCGACAATTCATTGTTCGACATTAGAAAAAAATTTTCCCTTGATGTTAGGATAAAATATAATATAATTTACAATAAAGTCTTAAATTTATGATTTTGAGAAAAATATAATATAAATGGAAAATAAGTCAACAAAATATACTCACCTTTAGTTGTGCTTTCCTTTGTGTATAAGAAAATTTTATAGATTTGGATAACAGTCATATATGACAATTAGTATGAGCACAAACTGAGAACAAACTGAGTTCATCTCTGGAAAAATGTACTTTCAAAAAATGTAGATAACTCAGGGCTCAGATATATTCCATTATCTGTAATAGTGAAGACACCATTATTTTTCCTGTAGTTTGAAAAACTGTAACTTGTATGAGAGAATGGCTGTAAAAATCAAACATGGGTTAATATTATTATGAAAATAGTGTTGACTTGTTGACCCGTTCAAAAGGTTGTAGGGACAGAGAGTTCCTATTATACTTTGAGAAATAATGAATCATTTTGGAGGCAGGAAAAGAGGTACACATTAAAAGTGCATGTCTAAATCAGTTCCAAAAGCTAAAATTAGCATGCAAATCTCCTAATTTCTACTACTTCTTAATCTTCTAGTTGTTCTCTTTTGTTCCTTCTCTTCCTCCACCTCCTTATCCTCCTTATCTTCCTACGTATAAGTTCCTTGAAAGTAGAAATCTTCCTCTTCTGTGTATAGCACTTACTAATTTTAAAATATTGATATTCAATAGCTGATCCATCTTACTGAATACAAAATTTAATGATAAGATTTGTTTTTATACTCTGAGGTGAAAATCATTGTTCAATTAAAGTGCCCACATTTTGCTGCAGATTATATGGAATAATCTAAAATTTCACCCACTTTAATCTTTGACCATAAAACACAGTCTTTCTGTTCTGTTTTTAGTAAAATGGTTCCAATTACTATGACAGAATCCTAACTGAAACTGGTTTTGTCCATATGTAATAGCTTTGGCCTCAGGCATAGGTAGGTCTGGGAGAACAAACAATATTACTGATATGGTCACTGTTCAGGTCTCAGTTCACTTTAAAAAAAATTATATATATGTATGTATATATATTTAAATATTTATTTATTTATGTATACAGAACTGGGGTACAGGCCAGAGGCACAGGGTTGGTGAGAGGATTCAAGAGACAGAGTGGGGAGCAGAACAGGCCAACTGATGAAGTACACTGCTGAGGGGAGCAGCAGGTGGGTCAGGAGAGGTCTGCCGTGCCATGTGGTCACCTCCAGGGCAGGGATCAAATTCATGCTGAAGTAGTTTTAGCTTCTTAGTGCTATGCTTTAACCTGCTGCGCCACCAAGGAGGGCCTAATTTTATATATTTATATTATTATTCTTCATTTTGTACATTTTTTCATTTCAGTTGTAATCCCTGTGAACTTTCTACCACCATTTCACCCATGTGCCATCAGCATAGTCCCATGTGCTCCTCCCTCCCCCAGTTTGATCTTGTTCCCATCTCCAACCCTGTATAAGGCCTCTGGTCTATAGTTATTAGCTGATGTTCTTTTTACTTTATTAAAATTACTATATCTATCTATCTATCTATCTACCTACCTATCTGTCTATCTATCTATCTATGTATTTTCCTGATTCCTTACACTCCTGCTCTGGGTGAAACCATCGGGTGTTTTCTTTTTTTGTCTGGCTTATTCCACTAAGCATGATCTTTTCCAGTTCCATCCATGTTGCCACAGATGGCAAGAGTTTATCTTTTTCATTGCTGAGTAACATTTCATTGTGTATATATACACCACATCTTCTTGATCTAGTCATCAATTTTTGGGCATTTGGGTTGATTCCACATTCTTATGATATTTTGGCTTTGTTTTCAGAAAGATTTCTTCCACAGTAAGGTAAAGCAATATCTGGTAGCCCAAATCTACATACCTATAGCTAGTAATTAAAAAGGATGAGACATATTTTCTTCCTTCTAACATCCATTTAGAAAGATGAAATCACAGTGAAGTTATTTTACTATTTCTTTCTAGGATTCAGTAGCTTACCTTGCACAATCACTGAATTTTGGAGGATGTGGTTCTATGATGGGCCTATAGAACCCACCATAGTCTTCAAAGGCAAGTGTGAAATAGAGCCACACTGACACCTACCCTTCTAGTTTTCCATGGAGTGAAAGTGGTGCCAAAGGGGAAAAAGTGTATGCTGTGTTTTCACTCGATAATACATTTTTATCTGATTGTAAATGTAATACATATACTGATTAATAAAAAAGGAAGAAAATGGAAACAACCTGTAATGTACCATAGAGATCACAAGAGAAAAATTTCCTATGCAATTTTTTCAGTTTTTCTATGGATTATAATTGAAAAAAAAAACCTTTGCTTTGAAATTTAATATATATTAAACCATTTTTTCAACTTCTAAAATATTCTTCTATAATCTAACTGCAATGCATGATTCAAAGAACAATCTTGGGAGTTATTTTGATGCCCACAAACCTCCTTCTTTCATGAAAGTACTTTTAATATTCCCTTTTTAGTAGGAGTTACTGTTTTCTCTACAGTATATCTTAGTGCTTAAATAAGGCTACAAGGCAGGACCAGAATATCTTGTGGAAAACATTTACTTCACTTCGCATAAAAAGTAATCCACATTAACTTCTTGAATTTGGAGAGAGATTACAGTATTATTAGCGCACAACAGGGCTAGCTGAAGTTTGAATAAAGGTTAGCCAGAGGTCCATCTGAGTCTCATATTTTGTTGAGCAGGGGTCAAACTATGTCTGTGTCTGCAAAAGTCAAAAGCAATGACCATGTCACCAACTCAACTTGATATTTTTGTATCTTCATTCTGCTTGCTTAATGGACAAGTGAAGATCTATAGCAGACAGCCTTGAAGTTACATTTCCTGATCATGTCTAGGAACAAAACTCCATGAAAATTTCTTCCTCTTGCAAAATACAACCAATGATGCAACCTTTAATGGAAGTTCAAAATAGTAGATGGAATAAGGTGTATTGTGGACATGATACATAAGGTGCATGTTGCCTTGTGAGATAAGAGTGCATTAGCAGTATGTTGGTAAATGCTTAACAACTACTTCTCCAAATCAATCAGTCATTATTTTTAGTGTCTGCCAATTACTATTGTGTAAATATGTCTACAATGGTCAATTTAAAGTTGTCAAAATCACTGAATAAGGAATGAGGGAGAGAACAGCACAGTTGGAGTTTATAAGCAGGAGTTTATAGTCTGCTCTAATACAGGATGGATACAGTCATTTCTTCAAGAAAACATTTTGGAAGTTCCCTGGGGATTCAACAGCAAAGAAACCACAGATGTCACTTCTCCTCATTTGAATTTGTAATCTAATGAGAAAGATAAATACAATCAAATATTCATAAAAATAAATTTTAAGTTCAAGTAATAGTGAATAAACAATAAGTTGTTGCCATGTCTGGGAATCAGAAAATTCTCCCCTGAGTGTTATTTACCTTTGTTCCACTGTAGGCCAATGCTTTCAAGCCAGAGAGAAAAGTAAGTACTAATATCTGAGTATTATTTCTTCTCTTGTTAATTAATTCCTTGTACTACGTCCCCTATATTTGAAATACCTTTGATGATTCTATTTCTGGAGTAGGATCTGAAGTATGTTCTGAGGAGGTGAATTTGAATTGAAATCTGTGTCTTAGTTTGGGTTGCTCCCCAAACAGAACCTGAGATAAGGATTTGAAGGCAAGGAGGGGGAGTTCAGAAGTTAGATAATGGAGAGAAGGAAGAAAATAAAGAACGGGTTACAGAACAAATTGTCAAGGTGAGCACCTGGAGCTTACTTCTGCCTGGGGCTCTGGGAGACTCTGTTGAAAAATCATCTCAGATTTATTCTATGGGGAAGAGAGAGTATTGGTGTTCATATTATCCAACTCCAAACAGTCATTTGTTGAAGGTTGCTTCTGAGGAGTAACAATGCTCCAAATATTTTGGCCTACTATGATGTGGAATGTGTGGCCTCTTATGCGATTTGGGAGTCAGGTCAACAGACCCAGAAACGGTCAGTACCAAAGGCTGTGTGCAGTGCATTGACAATATTGGCCTACTGTCCTAGGTAAGTAAAAATCAAATTGGCATGTGTGTAAAGACAGAGAATTAAGTAAATACTTTTGTAGAAAATGTGTTTAATTAGTCTCAAAGACTCAGCTAGAGTTGCATAAACAACTCATTATTACATATTCTGTTCAGCAGCTAAATGTGTTTGAACACCACTTTAATAATGTGGAATAGCCAACTTGAGTTGATGTCACTACCTACAAACAGCTCTTGAAATTTCCATTCTTTGACCTTTGAAAATATGCAAGTGGGGCCCTCCCTGGTGGTGCAGTGGGTTAAGGCACAGCACTAAGAAGCTAAAGCCACTCCCGCATGAGTTCGATTCCCGCCTGCCCCGGAGGTGACCATATGGCGTGGCAGACCTCTCCTGACCCACCCGCTGCTCCTCTCAGCAGTGTACTTCGTCGATCTGCCTGTTCTGCTCCCCACTCTGTCTCTGGTGAAGCCTCTCGCTGCCCCTGAACCTCTGGCCTGTGCCCCAGTTTTGTGTTCACAAATAAATCTTTAAAAAAAAAAGAAAATATGCAAGTGGTAAATATGTGGTAATATCATGTGTTTTGTTTGTTTAAGATTTATTTATTTATGCATACAGAACTGGGGTACAGGCCAGAGGTGAAGGGGAGGTGAGAGGCTTCACCAGAGACAGAATGGGCATCAGAGTAGGCAGATAGACACAGTACACTGCTGAGGTGAGCAGCAGGCATGTCAGGAAAGGTCTGCTGTGTGATGTGGATCACCTCCGGGCAGGGACTGAATTTGCACAGAAGTGGCTGCAGCCACTTGCAGTGCTTCATCCTAACGAGTTTTGTCACTAGAGAGGGCCCAGTAATATCGTGTTTTAACTGTTCATCTCTTACACTTGCTTTCTCAGTAAAGTCATATTTGCCATTATCACCAAACCACAATCTTCACTTCTATTTCATGCACATAAATTTTCATATACTGTTCTACCCCTTGGGAATGCTTTTGTCTCTCTCTTCTCTCTCTCTCTAACACACATACACATGGACACACAGAGTTATACAATGTCTCCTGGTGTATCAGGTTCATATAAGCTTGGGTTTGCTCCTTTATATTTTTCATAGCAATAGACTGGATGGTTAAATACAAGAACTCTAAAAACAAATTATTTCCCTTTTATTGAGATAAAAATTGATAAAACTAAATTATAAAATTTTAAATCTATAATTCAATGGCAGCACAATCTTTCCCAACCATCACCTCTATTTAGTTCCAAAATATTTTCAAAATCCTAAAAGGATTTTGACCTACTAACAGTCACTCCTCTCTGGGAAGCATTAAGATGATTACTGTTTATTAATTTGCCTGTTCTGGCTATTTCATGTAAGTGAAATTATGTTGATATGTGACTGCCTTTAACATTTTGTTTAAAAGTATTCATCAGTTGATACATGTATAGTTTGTTTCCACCTTTAGCTATAACTGAAAAAAAGTATTTGTTTGAACACCTGCTTTTAATACTTTGGAGTGTATAGATAAAAGTGAAAGTGTTGATTTGTATAATAAGTCTATGTTTTATTTTCGAAGAATTGACAAACTGTTTTCCATAGTAGTCCCGCTAGCAATGTAAGAGGCTTGAATTTTGAAAGCTGCCCAGTTTTTAAGCAAAGCATTGCTGTTTACTAAGTTTGAGGCCTTGGGCAAATTTTTCTCCATGCTATTTCCATCATTAATTAAAATAGTATCTACCTCAGATGATTGTCTAGAGTATTAAGTGAGTTAGTATACATAAACACTTTAAAAAGTACCTTTCTAGGGCCCTCCCTGGTGGTGCAGCAGGTTAAAGCACAGCACTAAGAAGCTAATGCCATTTCAGCATGAGTTCAACTCCAGCTCAATCCACATTGCACGGCAGACCTCTCCTGACCTGCCCGCTGCTCCCCTCAGCAGTGTACTTTGTCAGTAGGCCTGTTCTGTTCCTCACTCTGTCTCTGGTGAATCCTCTCACCAGCCCTGTGCCTCTGGCTTATACCCCAGTTCTGTATGCATAAATAAATAAATCTTTAAATGAAAAAACAAAAAAAACCCGACCTCTCTATAAGAAGAACTAATGTTAGCTGTTTTATCTATTTACTTTCGCTACAGGATTCATATGTGGAATTTCAATATGTCTCAGTTCTTTCAGACTTATCTCCACTTCCAGGCTGAGTGCTTGGCAAATATAAAATAGTGAACAGTGTTTAGAGAATGCAATGAGTGATAAAAGCTAAGGAACTTCTCAGAGAGAAGTGGATAGAAATGCAAGCCATATTAAACTTTAAAATATATTAAAAAATATTTAAACTTTGTGGTGCAAGCATAATAATAGACACTGACTCAGTGTAACAAGTAATTTATTTGTGATAGCCCTACTACATAGAAGTTGTTAACATAAGGCTGACATAGAATAAATGGTAGAGTAGAATGGATTTTAAAAAAGGGGTTGAAAACTAGTCAATATACAAAAAATGGATACAGTTCATAGCTGACATCAAATACCAAAGATGAACTTAACATGTAAAAATTAAATTATAAAAATTACAAGAACATTTAGGCAAGTGTTTTTGCATCTTTGCTTATGAAAATAAAAGCAAGAAATAAATCTCAAAGAAAAAAAGAAATAAATTTGACCATTATATTAGAGAAGTGCTCTACTATATGAAAAAATAAATTATGAAAGGCAAATAAATAAAAAATAAATTATGAAAGCAAATAAACTGAGAAGAAATACTTGCCAAAGATATTACAGTGTTTCTATGCTTACCATATAAAGAACTCACAAGTTAGTAAAGAAAACAAAGTGGTAATCATAGAAAAGAGAAAGCAATAGTTGAGCAATTTCAGAGGAAGAAATAATGGCAAACCCAGGGAAATAAAAAAGACTTGTTTTACTAAAAAACAAACAAACAAAAAAAAGCAAATTAAAACATGGAGAAATCATGTTCATTTATCAAATTAATAGATTTTAGAAACTAATAATCTTCAATGATGATATGTGTATACTGACATGGAGACTTTCAAATGTTGCTGGTAACTGCAAATTTTCTAGAAATGTTGGGATTTCTTTAATTAGAATAATATAGTACATTTGCTTTTGTATACAACTTCTCTCACTAGTGTAATGATTTTTAGGTTAATGCATGGATTACTGTGTTATGTGTATATCACTAGTCCTTTTATTAAGGGGAAGGCTGTCTAAAAGGAACTCCACAGAGTCTTGTGGACTCCACCCCCTACTCCAGTGATTAGAAACTACAACTCCCAGCAATACCAGGGAGAGAACTGCGAGGACTCAAAGGCAGAGCTAAGCAGGCATTCTGGGACATTGTGGGATAAATAGGGCGCCATTGCATCTCTTGCTCTCTTGGGGAAACGGCTCTCTGACAGTGTGACTTGGGGCCTTCAGTTAGTTTGTTACCAGAGCTCCAAGTCAGCCGAGCAAATAAGAGATTCCAGTTGTTTCCTTTTCTTTTCCCCTTTTGTAAATAAACCCATTTTGACCCTTTTGTGTGCGCCTGCAGTACAACTGAATTTTAAGCATGCGGGTGAGGCCCCACAGACAGGCAGCCCAGTTCACACTGCTGCTGAACATTTGGATTATTTCCAGTTTGAGTGTACTGCAAAGAAAATGGTTCTGGACATTCTTACACATGTCTTTGAGTGGACATGTGTTTTCTTTTGGTAAATAGTGGAATTGCTAAATTATATGCCATATGTATTGCATTTAATTTTAAAAATGATCAAACATTCTGACAAAATAATTGACGGCTTACTTTCCTACCAACAAGCTAGGTAAGTTATAATTGACCCATACCTTAACCAACACCTGTGACTTCAGTCTCTAATTTTAGCCAACCTAATGGTTGTACACTTTCCCAAGACTATTTGGGCATCCCTGGTGGCGCAGCTGGTTAAAGCGCAGCACTGTAAGCAAGCCACAGCAGCTTCAGTGGGAGTTCATCCTTGACCCCAGAGGTGACCCACATGGTGCGGCAGACCTCTTCTGCCTTGCCCCCTGCTCCCCCCAACAGTGTACTTCATCTACCTTCCTGTTCTGCTCCCCACTCTGTCTCTGATGATACCTCTCACCACCCCTGTCTCTCTGGCCTGTACCCCAGTTCTATATGCATAAATATAAATCTTAAAAGAAAAAGACTATTTTATGGGTGGCATATTCTTTATATTGTTTTCTTTCTTTAAGGCCCTAACATCTTTTACAAAGTGAATAGAATAAGCTAGGCTATAAATAAAACTGCTTGCAAGAAGAAAACATTAGGACTACTACTATAAAATCTTAAAGTAAGAATGTGAAAACTGCATCAAATAAAAGATTTTATGAGTTCCTCTTTATAATTGTTGATAAATAATGGTATTTAGGGGATCATAGCAGTGCTGATCTCTCTAAATTTCTTAATACTTATGCTGATATTCACATACTTGTAACATGTCAAATCCTATTCTATCACACCCTCAATCAGTAAACATGCCAAAAATAGTGCCACTTACTGATGTTTGGTTACCCTTAAATAGAGTTTATGCAAGAAAATGGTATAAATCCTAATGCTCTCTCTTAGATTGCCAAATTTAAGATTTATTTTTTAAAGATTTATTTATGCATACAAGAACTGGAGTACAGGCCAGAGATGAAGGGGGTGGGAGGATTCACCAGAAACAGAGTGGGAAGAGAACAGGCAGATCTACTAAAATACATTGCTGAAGGGAGCAGCAGGCAAGTCAGAAGAGAACTGCTTTGCCATGTGGGTCTCCTCTCCAGCTGTTGATCAAACTCATGCTGCAGTGTCTGCAGATAGCTTCATAGTGCTGTGCTAACTCGTTGTGCCACCAGGGATGGCCCCAACTTTAATATTTAAGTGTTCAAATCTTTGCATCAAAATAAACATCACTTTATAAAAATAACTCATTTAGGGATTTTTATTTGGAAAATTTGGTTTCCTTTGATTAAGGTTTCTGTGGTTTTTCTAGAACCAGTTTATTTATGGCAGTTGAACTCGAGCATTTTCTTTTCTTTCTGTCTTTCTTTTTTTGAACTCGAGCATGAAAATCTTTAGCATTTGATTGTCAGAAGCTTAGTGTGGCATACAAAATAATCTGAATGCACTTGTTTGGTTTTTTTTTTTTTTTGCCTCAACAGTCCATTTGTTCTTCTCCAGTGTGGTTACATTCCCTTTAAACACAATTTGTTTGGTTGTTTCAACACAATTAGACTAGAAAATACTTCAAAGAACAAAATGATGCTTAAGTTAGAGAAAGAAAGGTATAAATATTTCTGAGTACCCTTATTTTATAGTAAATTTATAGTAAACTTTACATGGTATTTGTGGCCACTTGTTTGTTTTCTCCCCTAATCCCTCCCTTCTACCATAAAAAAAATTGAATTTTACTGGGAATTAATGCTCCATATTTGTAGTCATGAAGTTCAGGTGTGATTGACCGCATTTAAGGAGTGGGCTCTCATTGCTTGGAAACCATGTATATTTGGGATTGATTGTAAAGAAAGCACATTGATTTCAGGTACTTGGAAAAGAAGGTATCACGCTCTTCCATGAAAACCACCAGGAAAGGCAATTTCCTTTTAACTGGAGGGTATAATTTGAGGAAACATGGTATAGTGCTTCTACAGCCATTGTCGCATGATGCAGTGAGTCCTTCTGGGGACACAGGAAGGTAAAGACACAAAGCTAGTTCCCTCACAATTTCACAAATTCTAGATCAAGCAGCAGCAAGAGTTGAAATGTCACTGGACTTTAAAATAAGTGAGCTTTCAATATCCCATCTTTTGTATGCTAAATTGGATTGAGTTTCTGTTGTTTGCATCCTAAAGATTCCTGATACACTGTCTATAACTTATCACATTTCCCTCATCATAAGATTGTGAGATGTACTGTTGAACCCTATTTAAAATGGATGCTATCAATTCTCAGAGAATCCCACTACTGGTGTAGCTGGGAGGTGAAGGCAAATTGTTCTAAAGCCCAGGTTGTGGATCTCTATGCAATATCATGCAAAATGTGATCTGGAACTTCATTTGAGGAGTCCCCAAAAGGTCAAAACCATTTCCATTATAATACAACAATATTTGTCTTTTCTACTCTCACTCAGTGAATTTTCAGTGGTCTTTTCCAGGGGCTTCATTATTTGTCATAATTTCTTTGCTTCTGATGGGTAATGCTTTAGGATTCTAGTGTTTTCTATAATTTTCTAAGGCATGCTATTTGGGGTTCTCAACATTAGAATTCAAAGAGAACTTGAAACCAAAATGTGTGCTAACCTGTGCTCTAAGCCATATTCTGTTATTCAAAACACTGATGGCATTAGGAATGATACTTTCTATCTGATGCAGATAATTTTTATAAATATTTTACATGCTGTTCCTTTATCCAAATTAATCTTCCCTTGACTTTCCACCTGCCTGGCTTCTTCTCATCCTCCAGACTTCAGCTTACATACCCTCTTCTCAGAGACTTTCTTTGACCAACCCCCCTGAAGTATGACTTCCTTATTGTTTTCTTCTATCTTCCCACTGGACCATGAGTTCTGAAGTTTGGCAATCTTGTCAATTATTTTTTTCTTTTTTGCATAGAAGAACTGTGATGTAAGCCAGAGGTGCACTGGTTGAGAAGATTGACCAGAAAAAGAGTGGGAAGCAGAGCAGGCAGATCTACTGAAATACACTCCTGAGGGAGCAGCAGGTAAGACAGAAAAGTTCTTCTGCACTATATGTGGATTAGCTCCCTGGCCAGACATTAAACTCAGTCAGTAGTGGTAATAGCTCTGAGATTGCAGCCTGAGGGAGGCCCCATTATGTTGATTTTATCTTCACCCTCCTAACTCTACTAGCACTACCTCTTGCCCATGGTAAACACTTAATGCATATTTTTTGAATGAGTATTCCTTTTTGCATAGAGGACAGAACTCCATGCAAAATTCAATGAGAGGAAGAGACATGCTATTATTTAAAAAGATAAGACTGCTCTTCTCTAAAGAAAATCAGACAAACTAGCAATTTGAACTAATTCAATCAAAGAACAATTGAGTGAAAAGAAATCAGTCTTATGCCTGGCTCCTTTGGCAAGGTAGACAAAAGAGTTCATGCTGTAGTTCTATTTATAACAATTTCAATCATTATAAACTTTCCAAACCAGGAGAATCTAATATTTGCTAAGAGGCATAAGAGAGCATTCTGGGTATCAGCAAATGTTCTATATCTTGAGCTGGATTGTGGCTACATGGAAGTAGGCATATGTAAATATTCACTACTTAGAATTTGCAACCATATATAATGTAGCATGCATGCTACCTTTCAGTAATATAAAATCTTCATTAGCCATATTGAGAAAAGATTTGACCAAAAGTGTTGGGCAGACATAATTGATACTGTAGCTTCTAAGAGGAAATTTCTGAAAGGAAATTGTTTTGTCTAACTTCAAGTAAACACTATGCCATGTAGGGCCTCCTGACCCACATGACACAGACCTCTCCTGTCTTGCCCGCTGCTCCCCTCAGCAGTGTACTTCAGTCAATGTCTGTTCTGCTCCCCAACCTTTCTCTGGTGAATCCTCTCATCCTAGCCCCCCACAACTCCAGTTTTTGCATGCATAAATAAATAACTCTTTTTTTAAAAACATGCCATAAGTGCAACTGATATATGCCCAAGGATGCAAACTAGGCAGAAAGGTAAAAATATATACATCACAAAATTTAGATATATGCATTTTGGAAATATAAAGTTACATTTTTAGGGAAATGTATAAAGTATAAAGTCAAACCAATATATGGTAACAAAATAAAACTCTGCTTTGAAATATATAATAGTATTCACTCTTGAAATCATTTTCTTTGTCAAAGAGCAGGAGTAAATGTCATAACTTGGAACCAGTATAATTTCCTAAACAATGAAATTCACTAGCATATTGAAAAGTGACTCATAAATTGATCTTTTATGTGGAAATTTTGTTGCACTTAATTTTTCTCAGGGCCAAATCTATAAATGGAAAACAGGTCCTTGTATCATGACAATAAATTTGTTATTATTTATGCAGTATGAAGATGAGAGAGTGACTTGCCGTCATAAATTACCTTTTTCCATGATTCATTGAGTTCCTCCCAAACCATGAATAATGAGATCCTTAATTTCTTACAAAGAATTGAAGAAATAAAGATCAGGAAAGGGGGAGAGGAGCCTGGAGAAAATTTATTGAATTGAGAATTTATTCTTTTACATATCAAGTGTATGAAGAATGTTCCTTGGCAATCTATATTAAATTGATGCTGCATAATTCGGAAAAAAGCCTGATGTCTCTTATTCCCCTTGACAAGTGTAACTGCTATTATTTTAACAATGGCTCTGAATACTTTTTTGAGACTGCATGTACATAAAAAACTGCCTTTAATAAATTCATATTAATAACATGTGCAATCCAGTCATCTTTTGTACAATCCCAGAGAATGTCTGTTTTGCCTGTCACAGGTATTGTTTATTTCCTGATTTTAAATCAAGCACAAAAAGAGTGTTTTCATTTACACAAACAAAACTGAATTCTACTCTGAGAAATGCATTCGACAATAGAAAAAGTCACTCCGTGATTAAAGATAGTCTAAGCTTATATGTTTTCACAAGAAGAAATAAATATTGACCATTTTTCTTTAACTGCACACCAATAAATTCATTAAAATGTGAGGTGTTAAAGTCTTTCTTTGTTTCCTCTAGAGAGCCAGAAATATGGAAGATAAACATTTTAGAAGGAAAATAAATAACACTATTATAAAGGAATTTCACCTTATTTATTGGTGTCAGTAAATTCTCAGTGTCAAATCATTTTAATTTATAGAAGAACTAGAGTGTAATGAAATACAAAATAAAAATGCAATTCTTTTACTTTAAATACTATTGAATCCAACATAGACAGAATTTTATTTTTTCTCTAACAAAGGAAAATAATAATGCAGTGAAACTGAATACTTGTTTAATTAGAAAAGATCATGTCTTTTGCTTTCTTATAGTATGATCTTATTCAGATGCCACTGACGTGACATTCATCATCATTTGGATAAGTGCTCAGTTAAAGTTTTCCCTTGTGGCTTCAGATTTAGAAGAACATCTGATTAGCAAACCCTGATTTACACTCTCACCACTTTCCATTAAAATACATCTAGAGAGGCCCTCCCGGTGGCACAGTGGGTTAAAGCACAGCACTAAGAAGCTTAAGCCACTTCCGCATGAGTTCAATCCCCGCCTGTCCGGGAGGTGACCACATGGCACGGCAGACCTCTCCTGACCCACCCGCTGCTCCCCTCAGCAGTGTACTTAGTCAATCTGCCTATTCTGCTCCCCACTCTGTCTCTGGTGAAGCCTCTTGCCACCCCTGAGCTTCTGGCCTGTACCCCAGTTCTGTATGCACAAATAAATAAATCTTTAAAAAAAAATACATCTAGAGAAATGGAATGACGTGTAATATCAAAGCAATAACTGAAACTGGACTGGTGGTCATTCAAAAACCAATATTTTTTATAAAATTCCACTTTATTACAATCACTATTAAATACAAAGTGAGCATGCCTTTATCTATTAAATGTTTCCAGATTAAATTTATTTGTCAACGACATCCCCCAATTTATAGGTGCTTTCTTTGCAATATGGGAATTGTTCTCCATCTATCCACTCTTATTCCTTCCCATCATGAAGCACAAGGTAGGGGTAATAGGATAGAGCAAATGAAGTCAATAGATACAATCAAGGAATCCATCAAGACATAGAGAATAGGGCCCTCTCTGGTGGCGCAAGAGGTTAGGATATAGCACTGCAAGCTCACAGCAGCCACTTCAGTGTTAGTTCAATCCTCTGCCCCGGAGTTGACCCACATGGCTCAGCAGACCTTCCTTATTCTGCTTCTCACTCTGTCTCTGGTGAAATCTCTCACCTCTCACCACCTCTGCACCTCTGGCCTATACCCCAGTTTGGTACACATAAATAAATAAATCTTAAAAAAAAAAAAGACAAGGAGAATAGAGAAGGGAGCTACACACATGCATTTTTGAACAGAAAAAAATTACTGGAAAAGTTAATGGAGTAAATATTCTATGGTCGAAACAAATAACCAATACAAAACCCCATGTATGAAAGATTTTGTTGTACTATCAGCTAATTAGTGAAAAACTTAGCATATCTTAGAAGACTTCTAAAAAATGTTATGAATGTAATTTTGGTTTATAATATAATATCACGTAGGTTTCATGTAAGCAACTTTATTTTTTGATATCTGTATATACTACATCATGATCTCCACCAAAAGTCTAGTTTCTATCTGCCATCATACAATTGATCCACTTTATCCAGTTTACCCAAACACCCATTTCCCTTCCCATATGGCAATTACCATTTTTGCCTTATAATCTGAGTCTGTGTTTTGGGGGAATTTGGTTAGTGGTTTGTTTTCTTTGTCTCCCATCTATGACTGAAATCACACAGTATTTGACTTTCTCTGATTTATTTCACTAAACATAATACCCTCTAGTTCCAACAATTTGTCAAAAGTTGCTAAATTTTATTTATCTTTATAGCTATTCCATTGTGTCATAGTATTTCATTGTGTATATAGGCTACATTTTTATCCATTCATCTACTGATGGGCACCAAGATTCTTCCCAAATCTGGTCATTGTAAATAATCATTCAGTGAGCAGTGAGGTGCTTATGTCTTTTAGAATGAATGTTTTCATGTTCCTCACATAAAACTGAACCATGTGGTATTTGAATATTTAGTGTTTAAAAAGATCTCCACACTATTTTCCATAGTGGTATCACTGGTCTACATTGCCACCAGCAGTGCAAATGTATGCCCTTTACTCCATATCTTCAGCAGTGCTTGTTTGCAGTTTTATTGATAACAACTAAATATAATACATTGTAATTTTGATTTGCATTCCTTCGAAGACTTTTGAGTTACAAGAATAAATACAATCATGAAAAGGACTGCATTGCTGGTATGGGTAGGGGCTGGAAATGTAGTGGGGAAAGACTAAGCATAAAATAACAAAAATTAATTGATCATCAGACTGCTCTTCAGCAGTAAGCAGGAAATATCATTATTTATAGAATTTTGTGGAAGGAAATGGTATGACACAAATTGGTCCCAAGCAGTAATATACATAATTATTAGTCACTCCTGTAAGTTATCTTTGTGACCCTAGAAATATATAGGAGTAATGCTATTTTACAGAATTACTCAACTTTCTCTTGTAGGAAGGTGAGGGGAAGTGGGAGGGGGAAGCATTTGGCTCTTTGAAGAGAATGGCTATTATTTTCCTAATAATTCTGTGATGGTTGATTTTAGGCATCAACTATACTTGGCTGTAAGGAAGCCCAAATAGGTGATAAAATGTTTCTGTGTGTGTGTGTGTGTATTAGGGTGTATCTGAAACACATTAGCATTTGAATAGCTGAACTGAGTGAAGCAGATGGTCCCCTTGTACAAGTGCGGATATCATTCAATCCCTTGGGAGCCTGACTGGAACAAAAAGATTGGGGATTGATAAATTTTTGTTCTCTGCCCGAGTCAAGACATCCATCTTCTCTGGCCCTGGACATTGGCATTCATGGATCCTAGGTTTTTCAAATTTGCTGGAATGAATTGTATCACAAGCTTTCCTGGTTCTCTAGCTTGAAGACTGCATGCTGTTATTCCTATAATAAATAGCCTAGTTTATTAGAATTTATTCTCTACCCAAGCAAACCAAATTAAACTGTACTAATGTTAAACCAACCTTGCTTTCCTGAGGTAAGTCTCTTTTTGTATACAGTTATCTTCATGTTGCTGGATTTAGATTTGGTTTATTAACATTGTGTTAAAGATTTTTAAATCTACATTTAAAAAGACTATATTATAAAGAGTTCTATAATGCTCTTTTTGTCTATCATTGCCTGGATTTGCTATCAGAGTAATACTGATTTCACATTCACTCCTTAATTTTATGAAAAATTTTGATTGGTTGTTTTTCTTAAAGAATTTTATAGAAGACACTGGTAAATCCTTCAGGCCTTAGGCTTTTTTAGGTGAGAAGATTTTTATCTACTAATTTAATTTCTTCATATAGATCTAGTCAAATTTTTAATTTCTTAGCTCTGTTGTGGTAATTCATACCTTTCCAAGAATTCATTTACTTACTGTAAGTTGGCTAGTAAGTTGTATATAATATTTTTGAATAGCCTTTTAATTTCTGTAGCATTGGTAGTAATCATATCTCTTTCATCTTTATTTGATATATTTTTTCTTCTCTTCATTTTTAGCTAAAAGCTTATCATGTTGCTGATCTTTATAAAACACAAACCTGTGGTTTTGTTAAATTTCTCTATTGTTTTTCTGTTTTCCATTTCATTGATTTCTGCCTGGGCTTTTCCTTTTTTAATTTCTAAAAATAAAAGTTTTTTCTTCCTGTATCATAATTATCTAACAAACTATTCAGTTTCCTAGATAGCTGACTTAGTCCCCAGTGAGATTTTGTCTATATTTTTCCTCTTCATCTCTTTGCTATCTTATATCTAACCTTTACCAAGAAATCTTATTCAACATCTATTTCCTTCCTACTTGAATAAACAAAAAGTTTCTGAAACACCACTTCATTTCAGAAAACATTATTGAACATGTTAATTGTTGTTTAATTGAATTTTACTAATTTTGCAGCTTGTATTTACCTAGTGTTTTTCTTTTTTTTATAGTCACCTAAAGAACAAAGAAGACCATAAAACATGTTGTTATGTATTAACAGGAATAAAAGTCTCTATGATAGTTTGACAAAAAGTTTATTAGATAATCAAAGTGAGGATTCAAACTTAGGGAGCAGTGCAACATATTTTACTAAGTGAGACTTACTCCCACAATCACAAATTTGAATTTAGTGTATATGGGTAGGAACAGTGAGTCATTGACATTAAAAATACAATCATTGTTGATAGGAATGACACTCTGGCTCTAAGTTGTTCTGGCCTATAGGTAGGTTGACTGCTACCTGTAGAAGAAGCAATCATGGGATTTAATCTCATCCTTCCTAACGAATATACTATGGTGTTGCAAAGACTGAGTTCCCATTGTTTAAATTTCCATATTGTTCCTTGATCATTATGAGTGTTGAAAAAACTGGCTTACCTTACAGGTAGCCCACTTGTATATGTGGGCTTTCACAGACTTTAAGTCTATGCAAATAGCATTCCTCTCTTGGCTGTTAGACCACAGAGGGGCTGTGAACATTTTAAATATTTTTAAAGTATGCTCACATATGTTTGCACAAATTTAAACTATATAAGAGTAAAAATAAGTTAAATTAGTCTTGGAAATCTGAAAGGACATTTTTCTTCAGTAAAAGGTCCAAGTAATTTTACTCAACTGTATTTTTTTCCTTGTAGGATATTGAACTTCACTTAGGATGCTTCCCATAAAGATACTATAAATTCTTTTAAATTAAGGATGATGAGGTTCATATTTGTGTATCTATCTCCAAATATCTAGCAGTATGTCAAACTATGTTTTATTGAGTGAACACATGAAAGATTTGATTTTGAAATGCTGTCATGAAATTGTTTTGCAGTAAAAGCTACTTTTAATCAAGAACTATCTATTATTAAGTGTTAAGAATTATACTATGCTTTAGTTAGAGCATACTCAAAATCTTCAGAATAATCTTATAGAACATATCTAATTAAGACAGCCTTTTTACATATGAGAAAACTGAGACTCAGAGACATTGAGTAAATGGCCTTAGTTCATGTACTTAGTAAACACAAGAGTTGAAATTCCATGTGAAAATGATTGTGAAAAAACTAAGAACAATATAGTTTTCACGATCATTTAAAGCTCTTTTTATTTTGCAGGATGTTTTTATTCAGTCCTCAGACTTTTTTAAAGACTGAATATTTCTCACAGAATAGTTGTAGAATAGAATATGTTTAGTCAGTATATTTCCCCTTAATATGTTTATGATATTACTGTCAGCACGAAGAAATCTATGTTCAATTAGTAGAACAACTTTGTTTAATTTAACGCTGCACTTATAAGAGGATATTTTCCTATGTCAGGCTATGTTTCATAATATGGGAAATGTCACGCCAACACATCTTAAATAGCACATTTCTGCCCACTGACTGTCCATCCAGAACATGGAGGTATGTGTTGTGGTGATTACTGTACTGTATAGAGAAAATCAATGTTGCTAACGTTTCAACCAGTGAGTAGCTATATCAAACACTATAAACAAAATCTTACATAAATGAAATAAGCATGTCTCTGCTCAGTTGTTGCCTGATAATTGCTATGCTTATCAATTTTAGGGCAATTATACATTTAAAAATCATTTGTGGTCCTGTAACTGTTAATGACTTCATTTTGCATTCCTGACTCATGGGTTAGCTGATCTGAAGAAGAAGGGATTCTGTCATTAGTGTGCATTAGCACGTGGCCTGATTGTTGCTGGGTTTCCACTCCTTGTGACTACAGTCAAACATGTGGTCAAAGCCTCTGTCTCATCAATTAGGCTAGTCTTGGATTTTCTAAGAAAAAGCTTAAGTGTGTGAGTAGGTCTAATTCTAAAGAATAAATATTTGAAGGGAAGGAATTGAGTTTCCAGGTTGTGAGGGAAGAATTCCAATTCTTGGTGTTCCTGTTTGTTCTCAACCTGCCTGGAGTCCCATTTGCCTCTCCTTGATATCCTGTATAGAGAATACTGTTTCCTCTACCTGAGGCTCTCCACCTTTCACCTACCTACCTCTCATCGTTCTTCCTCATTCCTCAGATCTACTGAAGTGTTACTTCCTCAGAGAAACCTTCCCCAGCTAAGCCAGGATCCTCTGTCATAAACTCTCATTGCAAATTGAATTCTTATTTGATAGTACTTATACTTGTGACTAGAATTAGGTAGTTATTTTAAGAGCAGTGCTTTGTCTGTCTGGTAAACAAAACAATAGATGTTCTGTGAAGTCTACCTGGAGAGGGAGAATGAAATGGAGATACAGACAACTGGGGGAGGGGAGTAGAGGATGAGATGAAAGGAGGAAAGAGTTTGATTATTTAGTTGTACAGGGAGAAACAAAAGGCAAGATAAGGTGGCACCAGAAAGAAAGAGAAATAGAAAAAAAATAGTTGCTCACATTGCTAAACATTAACTAATTTTTGGTTTATGTCCAGCCTACATTTCCTGCTGTGTCAGAGCCAGCCAGTGCTTGTTTTTTCATGCTTTCTACTTATTCCTAGGCACACTAGAGGTAGGCTACATTTCCACCCTTTCCTATATTTAAATATTAGTGGTTATGGAGTCCCAGCCAGTGGATATGGACAGAAGAGATGTATATCACTTTCAGACATGGCTCCCTGATTCTCCTATGAATCCTTCAAGCTATCTCTTTCTTATCTTCTTGACTGATTAATAAATAGACTCTAACAAAGGATTTAAGATCCAATGGAGCCGTTAGCTAGAAGGTGCCAAAGTCCCTGAATTACTTTGTAGAAGACCCAAGTGGTCTGTGAAATGAATGAGAAACAAACTGTACTTTTAGACAGTTGAAGATTTGGTATATTTTCAACTGTTAATATAACTTTAATATGAGACAGCTCAGTATTTTCATTTTAAATACCTGTATTTGACTTACATTAGTTTGAAGAACGTTTTAATTATTTACTACCAAAAAGCCTTAAGATAGGTACTAAATCTAGGTTAAAACTTTCTGCTGTATGCCACTCATTTAGAAGACATATACTATTAAAAATAGAGGAATGCCAGAGAAATATTCCTGTTATTCATTACTCTGGGAAGGTCAAATTTACAATCATTGATACTAATTCAGCAAGAGTCAAACCTAGCATCCATTAAACTGTAACAAAGAGAAGTCAAAAAAGCTAATCTATATTGTCAATAGAATAGTTTGAAAATACTTATGAAATATATATATGTGTGTAAATAAATCTATAGAAGGAGAAGGGGTGGGAAGGGAAGAGGGAACCTGGTTAAAAATCACTGATCCAGAAGAAGATACCAAACCTTTGGTAGTGTTTATTGCTGGGGAGGAGGCCTGAAGAGGAAGAATGTGTGACCAAATTATACTATTATATGGTTCAGTGTTGTTACTAAAAACATGCTTTTTAAATTGAATTTTTGCTTAGGTAATATACACAATTGAAAACATGCAAAAGGAATTGTAATGAGAAATGAGTTTCTCTTTAAGGGACCTACTTTCTGACCTGAACCTTGGAAGGAAAACACTGTTCTCAGCATTTTAAGCTTATATCTCTTTAAGTTTATTTTTATGTTATATATATATATATATATTTATTTTATATTTTATGTATATATATTTTCACATAAACACAAAAACCTGAATTTTGAGATAGTAAATAAAGCAAAAATTAACAAAATTAAATTTATTTATGTGATGAATCATTCTAATGAATGTAGTTTGATTAGTATAGGATTTATAACACAGTGGACAACAGCCTAAATTCATTCTGTTTTGTTATATTCCAACTTAATTTCAACTAATATAAATTATAGAAAGCTTCTCCATCCTTTATTTCACTGTCTCCCCTTACTTCTTTCCAAGCATCACTCACTGTGCTTCCAAACCAGCCATTCACTGTGTGTGCCTGAGGGGGGATGGGAAGGGAGGAAGTGGGGAAGGGAGGATTGGGGAGGGTTATATTGTGGTCTCTATGGGAAATGACCAGTAGCCCCTGGAGCAGGAGTAGGAGACAAGACAGAGGAGGTGGAACAGACTGTAAGCTGAAGCCTGAGTGACCATGCCAGGCTCCCCACCACCATCCCTGGGGGGTTCTTTTGAAATGTATTGTAGAAATCACTACTCAGAGGTACAAAAGGGCAGGTGGGCATTTGTCTCTCAAGATGCCCATTGTTTATTGTGTGCCATTCACTTTTGGATTTGCTTCTTGATGATCCTTAGGCAAAACTGGTTGCGCAGATGTTAATTATTCAAGACTACTCTTAATTAGTTGTGTGAGTTATTCATTCTGGATCCATGACAGAAAACCTCAGCTGCTTTGGTCCCTGAAGACATCACCCTCAGAGCTTTCCAGGAGTTTGGTTTATGAACCCTCCCCCACATCTCCCTTCGTTCTTGAACGAGAGCCTTCCAGTTTAGTCAAGCTCACAGAAGCCATCCCCCAAGGGGACCTTTAAAATTAACAGCGAAGGATGTACATGATTTTTGTAAGCCTGGTGCACATACGGGCCAAAAGCTTTAGTTACCCAGTGAAATTATTCAGTTCAAAATCAAGCGGCATTGTGGAGAACCTGATGGACTCTGATTGTGAGCTGACCATTCATTTTCCTGTGACTTGTAATTTCCCTTGCTCAGGTGATTTGCGCACGGCTCTGTGCAGTATATTAAGTACGTTAGCTGCCTTCAAGACCATATAAATAATTAAAGCTTTATTGAGGAGAGCATTGTACAAATTAGTGCATTAAATACTAATCTGCTTGTTCATTACGTCTTCTACATGCACAAAACTGGGAGGCAGGCGGTCCCAACTCATATTAAATTACCTGCTCCTCATAGAATTCTCAAATGGACAGAGGTGGTTGCATAGACAGTCATTCTGAGTTTACTGGAAGACATTCCTGATCCAACCAAGTGGGACCCTCTCTTTTTTTTTTTTTTTTTAACAGAACTATCGGTAGCAAAAATGCTTCTGTCACACTGAAGACCAGCTCCAGGCAGGAAGAAATGAAGCACGCCAGGTAATAAAATATATGCAAGAGAAAAATGATCTCCACTAGAGTTATACCAGGAGGGGAAATTGACCAGTGCTCATTTTAAAGAACTTCAGACCCAGCATTCTTTTTTATGAGCCTGATATGAGTGTTAGGTTGGCAAGGGAAAAGAATTGACATATTATAATCACAATTTAAAATCTTCTTTATAAAATAAAATAGATTGTTAGAAAGTATGAGGTCTTTTTAATCTAAACAGAATGGTAAGAGTGAGATGATGAAAGAACAAGCAAAGGATGTAGTAATTGATATAATACTATTTGTATAAAATAATATTGTTAAAAATTTTATAGAGCATGTTCATTGTTTATGAATGTATGAAATTATGTCTGGAGGGTAACATACCCAGCTATTTTGGTGTTTCCTCTGTGAGAACTACATGATATTAAGGAGAGAATGGGAGGCATTTATTTTTGTTACATCAGATTTTTAAAAATAAATGAGGATATATATTTTTAAAGCTGAAAAAATTTATTATTACAAAACATTATTTTCAAAGTTAAGTTATAGTTCTAAAATATATTGCAGCAAAAGAATGGGAAAAATATTTTGGATTTCATAACTTGGAGAAATCTTTGTAAGACAATGCTATTCAGCTGCAAAACTGTTAAATTACATGCTTAAAAAAATACACTATTCAGAAATCCTATTTATTTTCCCTACTTCTCTCAGGAATATTCCTTTTACATCACAGTGAAGTCATTTAAAGGGAAGCACACAGGGGTTTGGAATCAAGGAGACCTATGTTTAAATCCTATCTCTACATATTAACTAAGGAACTCAGAGCAGCACAGGTGTTCTTGCTAAGCCTCCATCTCTTCACCCACTAAATAGGACAGTAACAAATTGTAAAGCTTAATTAAAATAATGTATATAAAGGGCTTAGCCTATTGGTTGCTGTAAACTAAGCATGCAATAAATATTAAATTTTGTAGAGGTAAACCCTTTATTTGCTTAGAGTAATGTCCTTTGGATTCAATCCCTTTGTAAAACTGGAGCCTTCAGTTTCTAATTTTGGTATTTTTGCAAGGTCATCAGACTTATCCAAGCTCTTTTTCCCATCTTTCCCCTTCCTTTCCAGTCCTGAAAGAACAAGACCTTTTTCTCTTTGCTTATCAGTTAGTAGGCTCCAGACAAAACCAGGAGCTAACTCAGCCTAACTCGGTTCACTTCCCTTCATCCTCATTGCTACTTCTTAGTCCAAATCACCATCATTTCTCATTGGGTCCATTGCTTTTTTCCCCTGTTGGTTAATGAATTAATACAAATTTATCAAGTGTTTATTTTCTATCTGTATGAGATTCAATATTGTGCCCTTTTTTAAATACTGATTTTTTTAAGATTTATTTATTTATGCATACATAAACTAGGGCACAAGCCAGAGATGCAGGGGCTAAAAGGATTCACCAAAGACAGAGTGGGGGCAGAACAGGAAGATCTATTGAAATACGCTGCTGAGGGGAGCAGGGAGCAAGACAGGAGAGGTCTGCTGAGCCATGTAGGTCAGCTTCCTGGCCGGGAAGCCAGCTCCTGCTGCAGTGGCTGTAGATAGTTATATAGTGCTGTGCTTTAACCCATTGCACCATCAGAGAGGGACCTATATATTGTTTTTTAATAATACATTCCAGGCACTAAGTTGTCTTCAAACCCTTAACAGTTCATTCTTGTCCCAAGAGTCAAAGAAGTTCTTATAATGTAGGTTAATAGACATGTCTCTCCCTGACTTTAAAGCTCCCTCCTGGCTTCCTATTCCCCTTAAAATGAAACCTAAAGCCTCTACTTGGACTGGAAGTCATGCAGAGTCTGTGTCTTGACAATATCTATATTTCTATATACTGATCTTGGTCAGATCATAGGAAAAATTATCTGCTGCCAAAGGGTGGGGGGGAACTAAAGCATATTTATACTCTAGAGTACAGCCCTCAGGCTTTCTGATTTTGATTCTTTGGAGGAGATTTCAAAAATCTATAATTTAGTAATGCAAAATAGCCCTTCTCTCTAGACATATAAAGTGTAGCAAAAATGTTTGCAGCAAAAAAATGCTTGCAACAAGGAACATACAGAATCTACCAAACAAGGTGCCACTCAAGTGTTTTAACCTCTCTGAAATCAATTCTTATCTAAATGAAGATGATACTAGCAGCTTTAACCCCAGGGTTTTTCATGAAAACCCAAGTGAGGTAATGCAAGTGAAGAAGTAAGCTAATAAGTGTTATATATTAAATGCTCAATAAAGTAGGACAGTTGACTCTACTTCATGCTCACTTGCTTCTGAATGGTTCATTCTTGCTTTGCCCTTTATTTGACCATCTTACAAAGAAATTACATTAAAGGTCATGGATCATAAGGTTTTAGTTTTGCAGTGCACCACAACTCTGTGATGAGGAGAAAACTCTGTTTTCTCCTTTTCTGGGAAGATGCTAAGAAAAGGTAAATAGCACATTACTTTCCATTCATGGAGTTGCCCTCAAACAGTGGCATGATAGTGCCTTTCTTGGAAATTCTTCTGAGATCTTCTACTTCTAAATTTTTAAGTGCAAAGAAAGTATTACCACAGAGAATTAGCAGGTAACACAGAAAGGAGTTCATTTTGATCTCAAGTACAGCAGGAAATATTTACAAAGATAAAAGGATATTATTGTTTGACATTCATTAACTTACTTCTTCACCTGCATACTTCATTTGGGTTTTCATGAAAAACCCTGGAGTTAAAGCAGCAAATGAGGAAGGGAGAAGCTTGGTGAAAGACAAGAGTTGAGAATTTGGACAATAGCATGATGGGGTAGGGAAAACTAATATCAATTTTCATTTCAAAGTGAAGGCTGGAATTATATATGACATAAAGCCATCTTATGTTCCATACATAGCACATTGCCTAGAAGAGCTCGTTTCCTAAAAAGAGAAGCATATGGTGGGCCCTCCCTGGTGGCGCAGCGGGTTAAAGCACAGCACTAAGAAGCTAAAGCCACTTCCGCATGAGTTCGATTCCCGCCTGCCCCGGAGGTGACCACATGGCGTGGCAGACCTCTCCTGACCCGCCTGCTGCTCCCCTCAGCAGTGTACCTCCTTGATCTGCCTGTTCTGCTCCCCATTCTGTCTCTGGTGAAGCCTCTCGCCACCCTTGAGCCTCTGGGCTTTACCCCAGTTCTGTATGCACAAATAAATAAATCTTTAAAAAAAAAAAAAAGAGAGAGAAGCATATGGTAATGTTCCTACTCATTAAACCTGATGGTCAAGACAAATAAATGTGAACATAAATCTGCAAGCAATATATAAGAGCTGCTATTTTTCATCAGAAGGTGGATGTTACCATCCTGCATTTTGGCTCATTGTTTCAGCCTAGGTGAACTGTTTCTCTTATCTAAATCTTTGTTTCTCATCCAATCTTTGTTTCTCATCCACACTATTCTTCCTCTGAAGAGGCCTCAAATGGGATGCATATCTAAGTTGGTAAGTCCCTATATGGAGGAGCAGGACTTAACAGAGTATGATTATTCTCATAAATGAATGGAATATATAAAATGTGAAACTATGTTGCATATATGTTTATTGTTATCCTTTTGTACATAGAATTTAACTTTTATTTTTATGATGGGGAATGGAGGGAATTAGGATGCTGGGAGAAGAGAGCATAAATGATGCCTCTGAACCTGAGGGAATCTTCTTTTGGAAATATATGTATAAACAACACATGGCACTGATGGGAAGAAAAGGAAAGAGCCTCCACCTCAGCTGATTCATTTCTCTCTGAGCCAGTGTGTTCCTGAGCCACATTTCCTGGAAAGGATGCTGGATTGTTTGCATTCATAATAATTCATAAGGTCTCGCCATCTTCACACTTGTACTACAAGGGGAGGAAAGAAATTATTTCCTCTTTCAGCTTAATTCCATCATACATGCTGGCAATTTTTTTTCATACTTAGATCGAAAAATAATTATTTTGACTAACATTTGAGTCTGAGTTGGAAGGTTCAAACAAAAATACTTTTATACTACTTTTATTTTAGAGCCATGAAATTTCCAACATATGAACAATGACAACATAAATCATTGTATACACACATGATGGAATCCAAGACTCTCTCTCCTTATATATATGCGTGTGTGTGTGTGTGTATATATATATATATATATACACACACACACACACACACACACACATACATATATATAATATATACACATGCACACACACACACACACACACACACACACTGGGGTGCAGGCCAGAGGTGTGGGGATGAGTGAGAGGATTCACCAGAGACAGAGTGGGGAACAGAACATGCATATCTACTTAAATACTCTCCTGAGGGAAGCAGCAGAAGAGACATGAGAGTTCTGCTGCACCATATGGGTTAGTTCCCTGGCCAGGGATTGAACTCAGACTGTTGCCTTGATAACATTGATACGTAACCTGTAGGCCACCTGGGAGGCTTCCAAGATGATAATTTTAAGTGAAATGCTCAAGAAGTATTAAGGGCTATGAGATATCTCCAGACACAATGCTAAGGAAACTAAATATCATAAACAAAATAATAGAAACAATGAAAATTTTGGGAAAATGATCATTGTCCACATTTTAACAGAGCCTACCTCCTGTGTTGGAGTTACAACTGAAGTTTTCTCTGCTTCATGTTTCATATTTTTTTCTATACTATTCTATATATTAAATATTTTTACACACTGTACATTTTCTATAAGAAGCATGTTCTACTCTCTAATAGGAGCATGTGCTTTGAACATTTTCTCTAGCCATGAGTAATAGATTTCCATGCCTGGAGTTTACAGTTCCTTGTGACAAATGGCAAGCATCTGAAAAACAACCAGCTGGGTTGGAGATATAGCCTGTGGTCCCTCAGTAGAGGAAAGCACTCACAGCTAAATAGCTATTGGATCCCTTGCCTTGGCATTATTAAGGCCATGCACCACCCAAAGGAACTAGCCATCCATAATGACTTTGAAACTATTAAAATTGAATGGATCTCCCTGAGCCAGAAATAGCCCGTTGACACTGTAGGTGACTGGGTTGCAGAACAAGCAGTTCAAAAACTTATTTATGATACAACACTCTTCCTCTGCTTAAAAAAAAAAATACAGGCCCTCCCTGGTGGCGCAGCGGGTAAAGCACTGCACTGAGAAACCAAAGCCACTTCTGCATGAGTTCGATCCCCGCCTGCCCCGGAGGTGACCACATGGCGCGGCAGACCTCTCCTGACCCGCCCGCTGCTCCCCTCAGCAGTGTACTTCATAGATCTGCCTGTTCTGCTTCCCGCTCTGTCTCTGGTGAATCCTCTCACCTTCTGCATCTCTGGCCTGTACCCCAGTTCTGTATGAATAAATAAATAAATCTTAAAAAAAAAATACAAAATTATGCCAGAATTCAGGGCCAGTGGGTATTTTGTGACTGTGTGCCTTAACCAAGTCCTGTGTTAAGGACTATGCATGTAAGACAGGCTCCATCTCAGCTGATTCATTTCTCTCTGAGCCAGTATGTTCCTGAGCCACATTTCCTGGGAAAGATGCTGGATTGTTTGCATTCATAATAATTCGTAAGTTCACACCTGTACAACAGGAGAGGAAGATCTAACATTTGCTCATCCGGGAATAACAGTCAAGTACTTGATGCAGAAAATTAAGCAGTAATTATGCACTCACTGGACGAGTCAGATCATGTACAACCTCACATACCTTGTGAGGAGAATACATTATATCAAGGAATGTAACCTTGTAGGCCATTTGGCTTGTAGGCTAAATTTGTCTCACTGCTTATTTTAATATAACACATGGTTAAAAGAGTATTTTTGCAATGGTACAGGAAGGGAAATGCACTGGACTAAGGTGATGACACACAGGTGATTTGGTGATGGGAAGCCCTTGGGGATTACAACTGAGATGGAAAAAGATGGAAAAATAAATTACTAAAAAATATCATTTTTGCCATTTTAAGTAAATTTGTATTTACATATTTTAAATATTTATGCAAGTACCAGCATAACATTCTCAATTTTGCCTAGGCTTGCAAAGACTAAAATATTAACTATTTGACCTTTAAGAATACTACCCTGGGCTCTCCCTGGTGGTACAAAGGGCTTACGCACTGCACTGTGAAGCTCTCTGAAGCCATTGCAGCATGAGTTCTATTACCAGCCAGGGAGCTGACCCACATGGTGTGGCAGACCTCTTCTGACCCATCCGTTGCTCCCCTCAGCAGTGTACTTTGTCAATCTGCCTGTTCTGCTCCCCAATCTGTCTCTGGTGAATCCTCTCACCCACCACACCTCTGTCCTATACCCCAGTTCTGTAAGCATAAATAAATAAATCTTTAAAAAATAATACAAACCTATCCCCACCCCTAGACTGGAATATACTCTGAAGGTGGTAGGGAGTCACAGAGGACACATGGGCTTCAGAATGAACTTGGCTCTGGAGTGATTCCATGATCAAAGTCAGGGAGACAGCTGGAAGATGAAAGATATGTCTGCATTAAGGCAATAATAGAAAGTACAGAGAAGTAGATTTCTGAGAAGAATTAAGTTCATTTTAGGATGTATCACACTGGAAATACCTAGGACAGAGGTGTGGGGAAAATCTACCAGCTGTTGCATATATAATTCTTTTTTTCAAAAGATTTATTTATTTATGCATTCAAGAACTGGAGTAAAGGTCAGGCAGGTGTTAGAGGATTCACCAGAGACATAGCAAGGAGCAGAACAGACAGATTGACTAAAATACACTCTAAAGGAAGCAGTGGGTGAGACAGGAGAGATCTGTCAGGCTATGTATGTCACATCTCTGGCCAAGGATTGAACTCCTGATGCAGTGGCTGCAGATGGCTTCAATCTTGAGAACCACTATATTTAAAAGTGCCGAAGAAGGAGGAGGAAAGCACAAAGGAACCAGAGAATGAGTGGGCAGAGAGGTGGGAGGACAACCAGGCAAATGTTTTCATAAAGCTGAAAAATAAATAATTTCAAGAAGGAAGTTGGATTAACAAATATTTCTAAAGCAGCAACAACTTCCAAAGTGGTAAGGGTTGAACAAATGTTTGAATTTGGCAGTTGGGATGACCTAGTAAAATTAGAATATTTCCATAATGGACTGATTGGATTAAAAATTTTCACATAATTCCTGCCTAAATTCCTGAAGTTATTTGTTAATCCTCAGGTTCATAGTCACGGGATTTAGTTTATGCCATTATAAAAAAAAACTTTCCAAAAATACCACAAAACTATTAAAACAACCAAGATTGTGAATGGCTCAAGGACTTGAATCACTATTTTTAGATTAATGTTAAAAGTATGGTCCTGGTAAATGTAATATCTCTCATACAAAGATAATATATGTATATAAAAAATCATATATATTATGTTAAATAAATGAAGCAGGTGACATAAACAAGGATAACAATAGACCTATATGCTACCAACAGCAAATTCCTGGAGAAAAATTAGGCAACAGACAAAATTCTGAAAATTGTAGGTGATATTTTTGCTTATAACAAAGATTCCCCCCTCCCCAACAATAAGTTCCAAACCAAGCCTTTCCATCACTCACTATCCAGCCTCCTTTTGGTTCTTGAGGTTTAAAAGAAAAGGATGCCATTAGCAGCTTTAGGTGGAGATTAAACCAACTCTCAGTCAACCCACGGTCTCATCTCCTACTCCAGGGCCCTTGGTTCCAACAGGTGCCAATGAGAATCAGATATGTGTTTCCATGGCACTGGCAGGAAAACCGCCCTCTCTTTCTATAGGAAATGCTAAACCAACACGTTGTATGAAGGAGGCCACTGGGGACTGTATTTGCCACTGCAGCTACTTGAGAATGAAGCTTTCAGAGAAGAAACCAGTCAAAAGAATTAGAGAGGCACTTTCCTGTGACATTTAGGTCACCACATCCAGTTGTACCTGGATCAACCCCTGGACATTTCAATTAGAATATCCAAAGAAATGTTCCTCCCCAATCACTCCCCATCACAATTTGGTTTCTACTTCTATTTGCATTTAATCCAGAGTAAGCTAAAGATATTTGTGAATGGAATGTCACTACAAGGTTACCTCAGGTTATTAATTTAATTTTTTCCAAAATGTGGCTAGTCACTTAGTAAAGGGCTATTTAATTTGAAGCAATGTTGAGGGGAAACAATGTGCTTAAATAGATAGGAGTTTATTGTATCAAGTCAAGGATGGTTCACAAAATTCACCAGCCCAAGGGCAGGAACCAAGTTCAGGTATCACAATGGAGAATAAAATGCTTCCAGAAATAAAGGAGTGACCGAGAACACCCCCCCCCCCCATTCTCTTTCTTTCTGGATTCAGAAGATAGTGCTATTTCTCCACAAACATTTGTTCATTCTCAATTGTCCCAAAGAAACCTTCCTACTGTGGTTTCATTCATTACTGAAGCACATGGTGTTCAATACATACAGTTTACTAGCTCAGTCCTTTCAAATACTAATTCTAAATACCGTGGGGTAAGAAATGGGGAATGAGAAAGAGAAGAAATAGTTTCATTGGTCTAACCTTGTATAGGAATTCACTTTGATCAAATAGAACTCTTACTAGCTCTGTTGGTCACTCAAGGAGCCAAGGCAGTTAGAACACACAAAGTTCCAAAATCAGAAAATGAAAAAGAAAAAGGAAGCAGAGTGGCATGTTGGCATGTTGGGGAAAGCCCAGGATTAGTAACTCAAGTTCTAGGCAGAATTGATTGAATAGTTTTCAGTAACTATTCATTCTCCTTCTTATGCTTTGCTGCTATTGTCTCTGGGACGCCCTGCTTAAGTTCTCTGTGAGATGAGCACTAATGAATGAGATAATGTATCTGAAACGTTTGTGTGTGTTGGGGTGGGGGTCAAGCAAGGTTTTATCAGCTGTTCTTATGTCTATAGGTAGATCAGGTATATTAGTATGTATTTATTTCCACATGTGTCCATGTTTAATCTAAAATCTCTTCTATGATGATGTTTCAAACTACCAATTCTATGGTGAAAATCTTCACGTCAAAAGATTGTCTTTAAACACTGGCTCTTAACCAGTAGAAGTACCTGGTGATCTTTTTAGAAATACCAAAGCCTGGATCCCATTCTGGACAAACTAAATCAGAATCTCTGAGCCTGAAACTCTGGCATATATCTGTATTTTTAAAAGTTCTACAACAGAAGATAAAAACCTCACTAGATGTTTATAGAATGTGTAAATGAATGGCCAAATAATGAATGAATGAATCAACCCTACAACAAATATCATACATTCATAGTAAATTGAGGAAAAAGTGCTAAATTCTGTTCTGACCTATGTTTTAAAAGTAGATTCAACATACAGTGTTATAAACCAATGCACCCTCAATAAAAACAAATAAAGTAAATTTACACACAAATACTATGTTTAAAACAATGCACAAAAGAAAGTTTTATTATGGATATGTCAAAAGAATGGCACTTGCTTTATGGTGATTGTGTTTTCTTCAGTTACCTACATCACTGTTGGAACACCAGATGTTGTAAGAAAAAAGTGCATTTCCACAGTAATAAATGAAATGGTATGAAACTTCCTTGTGAGAACACAGGCATTTGCTTGCAGAATGGAAATGCCTCCTCTTATCTCTGTTATCTTTGTTTTGCATTTGTTTCTTGGGCTCTCCTGCCTACACTGAGCTAGAACAGTTGATAGCTGGAGTGTCTCAACCAATTACAATGCTTAAGTGCTTCCTTCTCCCTGACCAAGTTATCAAGTTCTTGGTTTCATTTACACTTGGCAAGCAGACCACTTCTTTTTCAAATACTAAATCTACCAAGTACCACAAGTCAACATAAAGATGCTTGTAAGGGAAAGATTCAAAAGGAAAGCTTTATATAGACATTTGGCACTGTTAAACATATAAAAAGGTCAAAGCTTGAGGAGAGGCCCCCACATAAATGCCAACCAAAACTTTAAACTGTAAAGAACAATCGCACTGCCAGTGTAGCTCAAAACTACAGACTGAGAGAGACAATATTTAAGACTTAACAGCACATGAATTTCAAAAATGGAGACCCTAAGGAAATAAGCAATGAATTAAAAGTTTTTTCAGATGAGTTATAACATGTCTATTGAAAGAATAAAAAGAAAATTGGTTTCATTTCATTGAAAGTTACTGAGTTTGAGAGTTCTGGGGGAAAAATAAGGTAGTAAATGAAACTGGATTCATAAATCACCATTTAAAAGTATTGCATGGATGAGTGAGAAGAAAAGGTACTGAAGATTCACACAAGGAAAACACTGAGGGTGCTAAAGGAATCAGAGACACCTAATAACAGGATCACAGAGTCAGATGCCTAGAAGATCTTTGAATTAAGGGGTTAAAGTTAGGACAATTTAAAGTTATGGGGAATTAGGCAAACATATTTTTTTAAGTGTCCAATTAGTTTTAATCATATTGTCATGAAGGATGCAAGCCTCTAATTTTTTAAGAAAAGTTGGAATCCAGACTTCTTTGTATAAAGTTCTCCCAATTTTTTGTGTTGAAAACAAATTCAAATATTTTAGGTGTCATGTATACATACTTGCATACCTATATTTATATAATACATATACACACACACACATATATGTATATATGTGAAAACTCCACACAGCTTTCCATAGTAGCTAGACCAGTTTACATATACACATATATGTGTGTATATATATGTGTGTGTGTGTGTGTGTGTGTGTGTGTGTATGGGAGTGTATCTGGTCCATGGGCTACCATTTTAAGAACTCTGAGGTATAGATAAAATGTGTGTAGGTTTTGGACCCATCCCAAACTACAATTTATTCATATCCTCTGAAAACAAGCCATGAGCTCAGAATTTGATACCACAAATGAATTGCTTAACTCTTCCAAACATTAGTTGCCTTCTCTATAAAAGGTGAATGATAATATTTTCTATCCCTGGTTATTGTTAGAATTATGCAATGTATATATATTATATTGTTATTCAGTTTTGTACAGTGTTTGATTTCTCCACTTAGGCATATAGTATCTGTAGTTCTCCCACACCACAGTACCCCTGAGTCATCATCATAGTCCCCAGTGCTCTTCCCGCCCTAGTGCTCTCCCCACCCTCTTTCAATCTCCCATCCATATTTTATGCCTCAGATCTGTAATCAGCTTGCAGGTTTCATCTTTTTCCTATCCTTTTCTTCATATTAGTGAAACTATCTGATACTTATCTTTTTTCCTTCTGGCTTATTTCGCTTAGCATAGTACCTTCCAGCTCTATGTTTTACAGGTAACATGAGTTTATCTTTTTGATCACTGAGTAATATTCCATTATGTATATATTCCCATTTTTAGTGTTTTGAGGAAACTCCACACAGCTTTCCATAGTAGCTAGACCAGTTCACATTTTTTTTAACACTTATTTATTTATTTGTGAAGAATTGGGGTACAGGTCAGAGATGCGGAGGGTGAGAGGATTCACCAGAGACAGAGTGGGGTGCAGAACAGGCAGATCGATGAAGTACACTGTTGAGGGGAGCAGCGGGCGGGTCAGGAGAGGTCTGCCACGCCATGTGGATCTCCTCCGGGGCAGGCGGGGATTGAGCTCATGTGGAAGTGGCTTAAGCTTCTTTGTGCTGTGCTTTAACCTGCTGCATTCTTACCAGAAGTATAAGGAGATTCTGGTTCTGGTTCATCCTTACCAGCACTTGTTATTTCCAGTTTTTTATTATGGGCCAAAAATGCTTATTTTTTTAAAAACCCACAATACAAACTGGGTTCTAACATTTAAGAAAAGTTGGAATCCAGACTTTTTGTGTAAAGTTCTCCCAAATTTTTATGTGTTGAAAACAAATTCAAATACTTTAGGTGCCATGTATACATATATTACATACATACCTATATGTATATGTAGGCATGTATACTTTGGGATAAGATATAATGGACATAAATTTCATTTTTCAGTGTCCAGTAGAGAATACACAATAAATTATAGTAATTATAATAGAAGTTAATGAGATACATGGGAGAGTGAACATGATAATTATCTGGAGCACTTAGGTATTAGGAGAAACCTAGAGACATGTTTTATTGCTTTGCTCCCAGATCTATATAAAGACAAGTTAACAACAGATCCAAAACTCTATGGCAATCCCACTTCCCAGGAAACTGTATTCTCTCAGGAATATTAGCAATATTGTTGTTCTTCTTTGTAATAATCATTATATTTATACAATTCAGAAAACAATATTTTCAGCAAACATGTGAAATAGAATAATCATCCCTGTTGAAACTTAGGTTTGATCAGTGGCAAATGCTTATTTATTTTGCAGCCAAAAGTCAATTTCTATTTTCTTAGCTTAATGTAATGTAAGCCCCCAAACCCTGAAATATATTAGAGGGATCCTGTATCTTCATGCTTTGGTAGTACATTCCTTCCAGGCCTACTTCATTGTGTTGGACCATTAGCCAGACTCTAGGGAGAAAGTAGAACCTCTGTCTTGTAGCCTCTTAGTGGTCTGATTATTGCCTAATGATTTGGCATCCTCCAAAACAAAAGTATAACTTGGACAGTGAGGACGTCAGGAAATCTGCCCCAGGAGGAAATCTCTGCAGATGATGTCAGAGCAATTAGATATGAGAAGCTGCAGACTCCATGATAATTAACAAGCTCAGAAAAACTAATTAAGAAGCATGAGTAGATGTTACTTGGCAAGCCCAGAGCTCCAACTTTCCAGTGAAGTTTCTTTACCCATACATTTGAACTAGGAGTTTCCAATTGATCTAATAGCTGAGTCTGGGACTGATGACAGTACCCATAGAAAAGAAACTCAAAAAGTTGTTATCATGGAGATCCTTCTATTGTTGTTCTTATCTTGTGCTTGAAGCATATTTTCACATCTTTTTTTTTTCAATCAGCCTGAAGACTCCAGGTTGGCCAGATGATACTTTATCATCTTCCTCATGCCTGGTAAGTGATCTCAGTAATAGTTTGTTATGATGATGATGATGATTGAAAAAATAATGAGTCATTATCATCTTTGGTAAGGTAATATCTATTAATAATCTCTCCAAAAATGTGTTTATCTCAGTATTTGACACATAGAAAGCATTCAATAAATGATAACTATTACTATATCATTATATATGTATTTTGATGATCATCATTAATAAATTTCTCTTAGGAAGAAATCAACTTTAAAATCTATGAAGTGGCCCTCCCTGATGGCGCAGCGGGTTAAAACACAGCTCTGAGAAGCTAAAGCCACTTCTGCATGAGTTCGATTCCCGCCTGCCCCAGAGGTGACCACATGGCGCAGCAGACCTCTCCTGACCTGCCGCTACTCCCCTCAGCAGTGTACTTCGTCGATCTGCCTGTTCTGCTCCCCACTCTGTCTCTGGTGAAGCCTCTCGCTGCCCCTGAACCTTTGGCCTGTACCCCAGTTCTGTATGCACAAATAGATAAATCTTTAAAAAAATAAAATCTAGGAAGTAAGAAAAAAAAAACAAGCATTCAGAATTTCCTTTGAAGATACATTAATTGCCCTTAAATCAACTGAGATCTCACAAGAAAGATCAAAAATCAAGAACTAACTACTTTTTGTTTTCTGTGAATTCTTATTGTGGCTTTTCTTTCTGAGGTTGAGTTTAGTATGAAGGATAGAAGGGAGAAGGAGTAAATTAAAAGTTGTTTTTTTTTTCACCCTACCTCACATAGCTGAACTGGAGGAAGCCCAGCAAATATGTAATGTGATTCCACTGTCCTGTAGCTTTTGTCTATTTGACTGCCAAAATTGAAGCAGGTGTGGTCTCCACAGACAGAATAGGGATAGCTCATAAGTGAGTGAAATATCTAATGGGAAATGTTGATGGGTCAAGGTAAATAGGATGCTAGGATTGCCATGTACTGAAATATTTTGCAACCATTCCCAAGAACTTCAAGACTTTTTTGTTTTGTGAATGTAGTCGCATTTGACTGTCTGGTCAGAAGCTTGGCTGTGAAATCTCCACCAATCCTGGCCATTTCCCTCTCAAGAATGTCAATAGCTGCAGATAAGCATCTCTGCCATTCACAGAGCACATCTGACAGGTTCCCAGGCACCTGTTTCATTTGCAAGCACCTTTGTAAGAAGCAATAGACTGACCTACTATGAACTGGCTACTCTTTTCTGTCAGCCCTTGGGAATCCTAGTTATTTAGGAGACTGATGAGTAAGAAAAGGAATGCCAGTCAGACAGTTGAGGACCAGCGTGCTATGGAGAGCTGTAGTCTCATAGAGGGGAGGCCTATAGACTCTTCCAGGTCACAGCCATATTTTGTTTGGCTTACATAATGTTAACTATTTTTTTCAGTTGCTATTTCACAAATATTTCTTAAAGACTGGAGATTGGGGTTCCCCTCAAAAAGTCAGCAGTTTCTTATATTATATATGTAACAGTATCAGCACATTTCCATGGTAAATAGTTAACACAATTGTTATATTATGACTTTTTTTAAAAAGGATTTATTTACTTATTTGTACAGAACTGGGGTACAGGCCAGCGATGCGGAGGGTGAGAGGATTCACCAGGGACAGAGTGGGGAGCAGAACAGGCAGTTCAATGAAGTGCACTGCTGAAGGGAGCAGCGGGCAGGTCAGGAGAGGTCTGCCAGGCCATGTGGATCACCTCCGGGCAGGCGGGGATCGAAATCATGCGGAAGTGGCTTAAGCTTCTTAGTGCTGTGCTTTAACCTGCTGTACCACAAGGGAGGGCCTATTATGACTTTTTTTTACAGTAAAAAGAGAAATAAAATCTTCATGACATCCATGTTTCTATCTAAACCAGGGAATGGAAATTACTATGACTTAACACTTTAAAAATCTTATATCCGGCCCTCTCTGGTGGTGCAGCGGGTTAAAGCACAGCAATGAAAAGCTAAAGCCACTCCCGCATGAGTTCAATTCCCGCCTGCCCCAGAGGTGACCACATGGCGCGGCAGACCTCTCCTCACCCGCCCGCTGCTCCCCTCAGCAGTGTACTTC